>NW_019384399.1:590682-607064 GCF_000671375.1 Centruroides sculpturatus
TCCATAAAAATTATATTTATATTAATGATGTCTCCAAAGTTCAGCAAATTTTTCACAAAAAAAATAATTTATAAGGAAGCACGCAAGAGCCAGTCGATGACAAGCTCCACAACGAAAACAAGTTTAAGCAATGGCGTCGTTCAATGGTACACACTCAGTAAGTAATCCTACAGTTTTTTGTTTATAGCATAGTTTATATGGATTATTACCAAAAAATTATACATATTTTGGAAATGTTGAGTCAAATTAGTCTAGAATCGATTAATTTTATGGAAGAAAACCTTTCAAACAGCCATAGTTCGTAAACTGCATATGTGCTGGGCTGTGATTGGCTCGGGTATTTAAGGACTCGTACAAAATGGATTCATAAAAACCAGAACATATCTACCATGTTATGGGGGGGGTCAACTGTATAAACATATGTAAGCCCAATAGTTTTATTAAAGCCAAACAATTGCCAGATTAGATCAGGCTCTATTACTGCTATTATTATTAATAATTAAATGCTAAGTAATTTAGCCTATAGATAGGCATTAGGTGCCATCTCTTATTAAATTTAATAATTATAATTAAATATAATAATAATTTGGCCTACCTCTAGGCCAATTTAATTATTAATAGTAACAGTATAAAGCCTGATCTAATCCAGCAATTGTTTGGCTTAAATATAATTGTAACAATATTATAATCCTATCACTTTAATTTAGCTACCATAATCATATTATCATTTTGTAATAAGCAGGTTATTACTCAAACTATTTCAAATAAAAACAGGAACAGTTTTATTACAGGGGCATTATAGATTCAAAAACATTAACTTACTCTTGCTTGATAATTACTATATAGAATATTAAATATATGCTTGAAAATTTGTCTCATAATAGTAGTCTCATTTCTATTTTATAGTTAATCACTAATCATATACAAAATATTCATTCCCAAAAAAGTTATATAGTCATTACCATATGAAATGTGAAAATACAAAAAATTCAATAATATATTGTAATGTTAATATTTGTTGGTTTGCATTATTAATGTATAATACAAATATACAGTGATTAAAAAGAAAATATTACATCTGTGAGAAATGTAGATACTAAATATTTATGATGTTAAACTGTAAATTAATTATATTTTCAACCCCACATCTCTAATACCACATAACTTTTAATAACACTGCTACTCTTTTTTGCATTAATAAATAATCAGAAATAACTTTCTATTAGAAAAATCATTTTGATTTAAGCAATTCAAAGTCAGAAAGCATAATATTATAATCCTTACATATAGCCTATTTTCATTACTATATTCTAAATGATAAAATGATGCACTTTTAAAATGATAAATAATATCTTTAAATGCTTTTTCTAAATCCAAAATTATACAAGCAACATTTGATTAAATTATTCAATGGAAAGTACCTATATATTTGATATTTACATTTTTAATATATTTCATATACATTACCTCTCTATATTATACCCTACATTTTTGGAAAACATTAAGCATGATAAATCTGTAATACTGAATTCATGAGAAAGATATTAAGTTCCTATTAATCAAGACTATTAATTTTCTATTATTGTATTTAGGTTAAACTAATGCAATATTTCTAACATTAGGCTAATATTTACATGAAGTATTGTTTTATAATACAAATTAATACAAAAAAAATTATTTATCTATGCTGTAATTCACATTTAGGTAATTAAAGTAAACTGAAATAAAAAAATAATAATGTCTATGTTTTCTAAGCTACAATAATCAACCTGAATCTGTCTCTATCTACAGTTAATGACTGCAAGCTTCAAGTATACCCAATTTATAACTTTCCATAGGATTATTATTAAAAGATAGCTATCAGGATGCACACAATAAATTCAGGTCAAATGCCAAATATAAAAAATAGATAGTTAATTTTTTGCTATCAACGAATACAAAATGATAACTTTTTTTATATATTGTTTAAAAAGAAATCAGAAATTTCTTCTTATATCAATGTATCAAAACTTGAACAAAATAATAAAATAATTTTATTTGCAATTATTTCTATTTTAGCAAATTTTTATAAAATAATCAGGAAAAATAAAAATTTCATAATCTGTTATTTCTTTCAAATTAAAATAAAGATATAAATTAAACAAAATATTTTTTGCTATTTCTAATAAATCATATTAATCTCTCCAGAAAATCAGGTGCATTGTACCCATATTTAGCACACTTTAATTATAATTGTAAAAATACTGTTTTCAACTTAACGAATACTATAAAATGGCTATTGATATTTAATGTGAATAAATAAATTCGCATACTAAACTCATGAAAATAAAGGATTTATACTATGTTAAATGTAAAATAGATACAGTTTATATTCATAATTTATATAATGGTAATGTTACTTTAATCAATATCAATCAATAATTTTAGAAGCACATTATTGTATCTTATTTTTAATGACAGCTCCTGGCTCTTATCATCATAGATGGTTCCTAGATTATTTTATTATTTCCTTATTTAATATTGTCATGATTTTAAATACTGTATATACAATTAAACAGTAAAAATTATTTATTTAAAATTTTGTGAAAGGTTGTAATACTAATTAACAGAATTAGTTAACAAAAATAAGTTAATACATGCTCATAACTTCAATAACTATTCATTAAATGTAGATGAGATTATGTACAGGTACCAGGTGATGAAACTAGTAAATTTCCTAAATAAATCTTAGTTCAATTAATGGAGAACAATTAATATATATATATATAAAGTTATATATTTTTTTCTTTTCATTAATAAGGATTATGTAATTATAATTTTGTTATATTTATGAAAAAATTAAATATAAATTCATATAAAATCAAAATATTACATTTTAAACTAGTTTAATTTCATTTGTAACTAAAATGTCAGATTAGATTGTAAATTTCATCTATCATATTGAATAAGCAAAAGCTTAAACTGAAAAAATTTAAAATAAAAATATATATATTTATATATTTATTGAGAAACCCATATTTATAAAATTTTACATTTTAATCCAATTATTTTGATTAAAAGTTTTTTATAAACTAATCTAAATTATACACTAAACAGGCCTAAACTAATTTAATTCTAAATCACTTCACAATAGAAAACTAATACATATGTATCCCATACTAAATTGATAGTAAAAACAAAATCTAATTAGAAAAACTTAATAAATACAGTATACATAATCTAATAATAAGCAAAACAGTTATATATTTTGCTAAGTATTTATATTCTTTATTTAATATATTTTGTTGTTAAAAATTGTATTTATTTAAAACTACAAATTAAATTTTGTTTCATTCATTATTAAGAAAACAGTGTTAAAATAATTAAAAGGCTTTTATTGTGTACAACAAATAATTAATTTATGGATTTCAAAATTTTCTTGAAATGTAATCATTATATAATTTTATTTTGAAATTTAACTAAAAAGATACTGAAAAATAAATTTATTGTTAATAAATATAATTTGAAAAATAGAAGACATTGATTATATTTGATTGAAGTGCTTTTATATAAATGAAAAATCCATACTATTACAGAATTAATTTAAAAAAAAATTACACTGTATAATTCAAACTTAAGTATAATCAAAATCATAATTAACGATATATTTAAATATTATGCAATTAACAAATTTTGATGAGAATGTATCTTTTGGAAAAACTATATTTATATATACTGTACTGTATATATTTTTTTTAAATACAATTGCTTTCTAGGAAATAATTTTAATTATTTAACTTAACACCAGATGGTGCCACTTTAGCTAATCAAGATTACTGTACAAACATTCTATACGTTATTCAAATTATAAAATTATTATTAGATTATTTTCACTACGTGAAAAAATAATAATACAAGATATCATGTAATATATAAGATTAACATTTTTCTGTTTTATAAATGACATTATCACATCACTGTTCACTAGAATTCTTAATTAACTACTATAAAAACATGGGTAACTATTTTTCATCTAAATTTTCAATACTATAAACAATGATTTAAACCATAGAAAATCTTAATTATGTACATGGTTTGATCCCTCATCTTATATCATAACATATACTAAAATAATAATAAAATAATATTAAAAAAATGTAGATGATTGTAATTAGTATTATAAAAATGTATCACAATACATTAATATTCTAATATTCTTAAAATTAAGCAATGATTTACGATTTATTCAGAAACAAATTTTTAATATTAATTTATATCAGTATATTTTCTAATAGATTGTTAAAAAATGATTATTACTTTAATAATATATTTAATGCTAGATTTTATATTCTACGTTTACTTTGTCATTTTTTGTCAAAGATACAATTCTTTCGGCAATTCTTTTCATATTAAATCAGCCTGCTTATTATTATAAACAGTAAATTTCTTCTAAAATTCACATAAAATATATTTATCTTCTTTTTAAGTTATGTGTAATGTAAACAAAAAAAACTACATTAAGTATTATGACTTATTAAGCACTCAAAAAAATGCTTTAAACTCTCGAATATATCAGAATTTGATGGTAATTTTGTGAATTGAATAATTCGATCAATTTTTACAACAACATTCTTATAATTTACTTCATGCAAAAACATTAGGCCTATGTACTGTACTGTGTAGTGTAGATAAGGCTTAGCAACCGTGATCATCGGTATCTTGTAAAAGTCATGGAATTAAACAATCATTCGGTTGAATTTTGTAAATAAGATCATCTTTTAATCTCATCCATTAAATATATTATGTTAAATTAATCACCTGGTGGCGCAATCAAACATAATTTGAAGTGAGAGAGAGGAAGTTTGAAATTTGACAATTTGACGAATAGTAAATTTGTATTAATCATTTTCGTTTGTGTATTAAGTAAAATGTTACGTGAATTTTGTATAATTTTTATTTATTTCCCGAATATTTTCGTGTATGATTGAACGATAGACAGTTGGAGAGTGATGAAAACACAAGACCTGTGTACTGATAAATGACAGCTCTCGAGCAATCCACGATTATTTAAGAATTAGAAAGACTTACCATCTTCATTTTAGCTCCATCGCATACAATTTGGTTGATAGAAATTAATTTCTTAATCAGTTTAAAGAGTTCGGATGATGGATGACATGTTGGCTTCAGATTGTAAACACCATCCCAGATCCACTAAATGAACGGTTTTTTGCGGCTACGTCCGGCATTTTTGTTGACATAACGATCCATTTTAATCTCACTTAAACCAATACGAATATAATCTATCAAACAGCATAATTATTTTAGTTTAAAACGGCAAGATGAGATGTCAATGAAATTATCCCAGCCGATCGCTCGACCACTGTAATGGCGTCCATTCAATGTTTAGAAACGACGGGGACGTCAACCGTAGAAACAAGGAACGTCAAAACAAATGGGAATTTCGACGAATCCGAGAAGACGTAACAATTTGTATTCAGTGGACCTTTAAATTAATAAGAAAGTGAAAAAAATTAATATATATATTTTTTTAATTTTCTATCGTTTTATTTCATTAATTTCTTACGAGGAAAATTATAAAATCAACACGAAACATGCTTCGAGAGTTCATTTGTTGATAGGCGTGTCTGAGACTATAATGTTTACATTCTGTAGTAAACAAACTCTCTTAAATAATGTTATAATCTTTTTAAATTCAATTTTAAAAAAATTAGAAAATATTTAATTTGCTAAAAAAATAATTTCAATCCCTCAGATCGATTAATACAAAATTTAATTTTTTTAATATATATTTTTTTTAATTATTGATAATTTTTTTCTTAAACTTAAACGAGAATTTAAACTTTTTGTGAATAAGCCTAAAAATTAAAAAAAAAATTAAATTCTTTTATCATTTATTATCGTCAATTGTTTACTACACATAAAATGCTGATAGCTTTAGATTAGAATTGATTTTTTTTAACCTTTACTACATTCATAAATTGATTGTCTCGAGCCGTCTTCAATTATTTTATTGCTTAAATCCGATTTAATTTATATTTTGTAGGACATTTTTTGAAAAGTTGAAATGATATCTGAATTAACTGTATTATATATATATATATACCAAAGCGCGTAATATATATATATTACGCGCTTTGGTTTATTTAAACGGCGAAACCTTCGTTAACGGACACTTCCGAATAGCGGACACCACTACTTAACGGAGATTTTTACAATTTCAACACCCTTCAAACAGGATATTTATTATATTTACCTGTAAATGACGGACAAACTTCTCGGTCTTGACAGTGTCCGCTATTTAGAGGTTGTATTGTATTTTGTTTTAATTTTGAATATAAATAAAATTAAAATTGAAAAAAATATATATACAAATTAAAAATTCCGATAATTGTAATTGTTATCTTATACGGTCGAACCTCCAATAATGGCCACCTCAATACAGTGACCATTTGTTTAGAAGCTAATATAAAAATATATATAAAATGTTTTAAGATTAAGAAAAATGTATACAAAACGTGCAATTATTTATTATGACGTGATCATAATGCCGAGATGCAATTTTTTATCATGTTTTTAATAATTTTTTAATTCAAAATGTATGCTCTCCACCTCAAATTAGTAGTGTCTTGCCCCTGTACATCATACTTTTCCTGTTAGTAATAGAGTCGTGCCGGTCATCTATATAACTCCTTTCGGGAGAAATTTTTAAATTCAAATAACGTGACTCTCTATTTACAAGTTTGTATATAGTTTATATAGTTAATCGGGGTCTGCTGCTCCTAACTTTTCCATGTCTTGTCTTGAATTTCATTTATCTAACATTATTCTTAACATTGAAAAAGACAGACAACGGACGGATGGAGAGATGCCTACTAGAGGAATTTATAGATCTATAAATTTTTCAAATTGCAGTCCAATAACCCTTAGACATTCAGCGAATAATGGTACTATTAGACGAATCATGTATTATTGTTCGAATTAATAGTGAATTTGACATTGTAGTCTCGAAAATCGTTTACTTTCATCTGAATTGCATGTTGGGATCAGGCCAGAATGACAAATAGGTACGCAAAATACTTTTTTGAAGTATAGTAAATTGGTTGAGTCGGAGTCATCGATCACGTAATTACATCATAACCTTCAGGAGAAGAAGATGAAGATCATGTAATTACAAGTGCGCTCCGATATACAGTAAAACGTAGTAGCCTAATCATGTAACGACTAGTTACAATGCCGATGATTTCCGAACGTTGAGACTTTTATTAGTGCTAATTTTGCCACTTACACTACATTTCTCCAGTTTCTAAATTTAGAATTAAACTATTGTTTCACTCATTGGTATTAAACATTAAATCCAATTTAAAAAAAAAAATCTGATTTCAATAATTCACATAATAAACATCATCAAAACAGTTAACTAATTAATTTTCTATAATCAACATGTGTTATAGAATGAATCTTTAACCTTACAGATAATTAAAATTAGCACGTATCGTGTTACCGCGCAATACCGACTTGTCAATTAAAAACATTAAACAAACCATCTGTTTAGTTTACAGCTGGAGCTTTCAAGTGTGAAGTTGCGTTCAGACAGGTACAGTATATGTAACCTTACTTAAGTGACGTTATATAATAACGTTATTACATGCCAGGAAGCCATTTTGGGAGCAAAACGTCGTTATGATAAAACCGATTTTAAGTTAATTTTGGCTGGATCTTATGCAGAGCCAATCAAAATTGTTCTATATTTCGTGTGCTCGCAGGAACTACAGGAGAAAAAATAGAGGGAAACTTATGAAAAGACGTAAACCTAATTATTGAAATAAAAAATATCCCATTTTATACAATCCTAGGAAAAAGAATGATAAAAATGTCGATACTTGAGTAACTAATCATAAAAATCAATTTGCCCGTGTGAACACCAGTACAGTACGTAATTGCAAGTAACGTAACGAAACAGACAGACGTGTCTATTATGTCTTACGTTAACAACTAGGAAAAAAATAAATCCATGATTCCTTACAATCACCTTTATTTCATTTCATTTAAACTGGCCGGACAAAGGGCACGGATTCCTTTGTTATCCGTTTATACCCCACTCCATATCCCAAGGCATTAGTGTTGCCAATGTACACAAATCCCGAGGCAATGATATTGCCAATATACACAATTACTTTGACGTAACGTAAGTGCCAGTCTGAACACAGCTTGAGTGAATGCTCATTTTCGTGTATACAGTAGCGGTGCTTTAATCTCTAGGATCACTAATGTTAGCGATTAAAACGTTATATACTGATAATATATTGTTAGATACAGTATTTTGTGTGTAGCCAACACCTGGACAAAGCTTTGTTTTTCCACATTTTTCATTTAATTCAGTTAAGTACAGTACATACGTGGTACAGTACATTAAAGTTCTAAGGTCTTCCCTTTTTTTTCTTACAAAATACTTATACAAACAAATTGAAACATCCGTCACTTCTCAACATAATCTCCCTGCAGACGAACACATTTTTCACATCGTCGACGTCATGACATCATGGCCGCTGCGAACGCTTCTTTAGGGGACTGTTTGGACCACTGGAAAATCGCCAATGCTACGGCGGCACGAATGGAAAATGTACAACCACGGAGAGTGTTCTTAATCGTTGAAAAAGGCCAAAAATCGCTAGGAGCAAGGTCACGTGAGTAGGGAGCATGAGAAACCACTTCAAAGTTGTTTTCACGAAGAAACTCCTGTGTTAACATCGTCCGATGAGCTGGAGCATTGTCTTGATGAAAGAGCACACTTGCAGCCTTTTCCGGCCGATTTTCTCGCAATTCTGGAAGCAATTCATGTTGTCAGACCGGTTGGTGCGCGGGCATAGATATTTCGGTTCGTTGTCACACGATGTTCACCCTTCTTTGAGCCGTCGCACCCACGAACGCACATTTTTCATATCCATGACACCATTACTGCATATGTCACTCAACTGGCAATGAATTTTGGTGGGTGTCACTCCACACAAGTGCAGAAAACGAATAATTACGCGTTGTTCTTGTAATGAAAACATCGGCGTTTTAAGTGTCAAAAACGCCTTTCACTCAGACTGCTGCTGCTAGAGTTCTCTGCGCCGCGCGGTGCTACCTTCTCTGTTATGCGACCACAAAGAATGTCTGCTTCTTTTAAATAAAAAAAATAAACAATGTTTTAAAAAATAAAAAATATACTTTTTTACAAGAGCAACGAGCAATATGCTGGTTTATTAATGATTGAATAGCAATTTCTATTTATGTAGTGTTAAATTCAATAAATCTTTCGATAATTTATTTCTTTGCTTATTTTATAACAGATATGTTGCCTGGTAGGAGACTTTAGGCTAAGAATGAATAAGTAAACCAATGAATCCAACCCTGAAGTGTCACTCCTAGTGGCATCATTGTTTTTCTATTGAATGAGACAATGATATTCAATAGACAGCAATAAATGGCTTGGAAAATTGTCATTTAGTAATATCATTGTGACTATATTGACATTACTAAATGATCACATTGTTATTTGCCATCTTACAAATCCATCAACTACAATAAATAGATGTCAGGGAATTTTGTTGATTTTTAAATGTTTAAAACAACTAAGATTCAGCAATTGAGGCGGAATGCTAGCGAAGCCTTTTCTATGTGGTTTATAGAATTATATTTTTTCTCAAAATTTAATCGATCGATGTTGATAAAACATTATCATTTTCCATTAATTGCGATGAGGAATCCAAAAATATATTAAAAAACAGAGTCCGTGGGTTTTTTCGAGATAAGGTTGGATCAAAGTGACAACGTCTATGCTCTCTGACACGATAGAGCTCGCCTAACGGAAAATTTGCGAGAAAAATTAACAAAACTGAAGAACAAAGCAATCGCCGTGTTCTTGAATCGTTTCTCCATGACGGTAATGGTGAAAGATTCACCTATTCGTGCCTACCAGGTGCAAGGATCTCCTCTTTCTTTCCGGCTCCGCCTCAATTCTATCGTGACTTTGTTGTATCGCGATAGAATTACGAAAACCTAGGATAGGGATTGTCGCGCGATGTCTCTATCCTAGTTTTAAGATAAAGTTTATTTTAAGATAAATAAAATCATTTGCACCTTCTGTCAGACAATTACAATATATTTGGTCACTGACCAAATTTCTTTAAAGGGCGTTTAGCTTAGTTCACACAGACAATCTCTGGCAAAAGAAAAAGCAGTTTGAGAAAAGCAATTTTTTAACTTAGCAAATTTGATTCTCTCTAGCGCTGTTTCGCTGGCCATCCGCAAAACGCCAGAGAGCGAAAGGCGTAGCCAATAAATTGCGAGCGATGGTAAACATCATCCATCAAGATGGCTTATAACAGCGAGTTGATAATAATACTATTATCTTGAATCTATTTATTAAAAAGGGGAAAATGGAGCATTGCTTATTTCAGTCAAAAATCTTTCCATATTCTAGGTCGCATGTGTTATTCCCGTTGCTGCCGTCTTGGATTTCCTTCTCTCTTTCCGTCCAGCGCTTGGCCAAGCAGCCTATCGCTTTGGGGACCTGGAATCGAACGGATCTAAAAACCACAAGTACTTTTAGGGGTAGTACTTCTAGATACGTCAGGCACGAACCCTCACCACCCAATCGCCCATCGTGGGCATGGCCGAATCCATAATGGGCATGATAAAATTGCTTTCTTAGTGTCACAGGGCAGAGAGAGTTAACTATCTCCGCTCTGTGACACTAAGAGGGCAAGTATATAAAAAAAATGAAGTCCATGCTTTAAACAGAACTTTAAAAAGCTTGTCACCATCACATTTGTGTCTTCGTGTGAAGCTGAAACAGAAAAGACTACGCCATGGAGCTTAGTTTATTTGCCTAGAAAATATCTAGTAATTTTATCAGTGATATTAAATACAATTAAAAATCAATTATTTTTATATTTAGTTTTCCATGTAGCTTATTCGTTCTTCATCATTTTTCAAGAATTAAATGAATTGTTTTATTCTTTATGCTTTAAGTTTGTTATTAATTATTTAAGATTGGCATCAGGAATATATATTTCTGTACACTATAAATTTACATGTATCAAATAAATAAATTGGATATATATTTCATTGTTATATACAATGTATATATATATTGATATAACACGGATGACTGCCGGAAATCCGGTTTTGATGACTCGAATTACCGGTTATTAGTCTGGCAGACAAAAGAACAAAACTATTCACATTTCCATTTAGTACTGGAGACTGGCACTTTACATAGCAAATGAAAAACTTATGTGTGCATCTATAGGTGACAAGCAGCTAAATAAGCAATGATATAGTCAGTTTCACATGAAACAGTCTACGTCATTGGCTACTCTCCACTTAGATGCAGCCTATACCTATGAATATGTGCTAATCACTATCAAGTTAACATCTTTATTATTAAGAAAAACATTTTGCTTAATTAATTTTTGGCTGTAAATTCAACGATGTTCATGATTATAAAATAATGAAGGTAGCAGAAGAATCATTAGGTTTGTAGGTAACAATCAGCTACGATAACTTAACTTTCACGTTTATCACTGTTTTATTATTCAAATATCTTTGTAATATTATTAACAGCAGCTGTAGTATACCCACGAGAATACGACACCGTAGAAACAAAATGTCTACCGTTGAAGTAAGATTACACTCGTACTTTGTCTGCAGTCATTTCGTTTGTACCTTTCAGGCCATTTTAAAACGGGCGTATTTAAAATCTCTAAAATCTCAGCGTGTTGTCAACACCTGTCAGCTTCTCTGTTCAAAATCTCCGGCAACTTCCAGTTGCTTCCAGCTTGCTACCTAGGGCTCCTAGAATCCGGCTGACTTACACGCTATTTTTAGGCCAACACTCAGCGCGTGGCATACACATTAAATAATAATAAACCCAATAACTATTTCGAATGGTTTGTGCAATTAGTTGAAGTACAACCACCCATTTCGCCCTAAAATTCAACACTAAATTTACAACAAACATGTGGGACAGATTTGACCTAAAAATGGCGTACAAGTCAGGTTGGCTTTAAGTAGCCTTAGGCCAGGAACACACATGCGTAAAATTCGGCGTAAAATCTAGCATAAAACAGAAAACGTAAAAATTTTTCTGAAATTTTGGCTGAAACAGAACTGAAAATAGAGTAGAGCATGTCTCTACTTTTTACGCCGAAAAATTTTTACGCTAAAATTCCTCCAATAAAGAGAAGTCTTTCCTGTGACGTCAAAGTAGACACGTGGTTTTTATTCTAATAATGGCGGCAANAATATAATAATAATTTGGCCTACCTCTAGGCCAATTTAATTATTAATAGTAACAGTATAAAGCCTGATCTAATCCAGCAATTGTTTGGCTTAAATATAATTGTAACAATATTATAATCCTATCACTTTAATTTAGCTACCATAATCATATTATCATTTTGTAATAAGCAGGTTATTACTCAAACTATTTCAAATAAAAACAGGAACAGTTTTATTACAGGGGCATTATAGATTCAAAAACATTAACTTACTCTTGCTTGATAATTACTATATAGAATATTAAATATATGCTTGAAAATTTGTCTCATAATAGTAGTCTCATTTCTATTTTATAGTTAATCACTAATCATATACAAAATATTCATTCCCAAAAAAGTTATATAGTCATTACCATATGAAATGTGAAAATACAAAAAATTCAATAATATATTGTAATGTTAATATTTGTTGGTTTGCATTATTAATGTATAATACAAATATACAGTGATTAAAAAGAAAATATTACATCTGTGAGAAATGTAGATACTAAATATTTATGATGTTAAACTGTAAATTAATTATATTTTCAACCCCACATCTCTAATACCACATAACTTTTAATAACACTGCTACTCTTTTTTGCATTAATAAATAATCAGAAATAACTTTCTATTAGAAAAATCATTTTGATTTAAGCAATTCAAAGTCAGAAAGCATAATATTATAATCCTTACATATAGCCTATTTTCATTACTATATTCTAAATGATAAAATGATGCACTTTTAAAATGATAAATAATATCTTTAAATGCTTTTTCTAAATCCAAAATTATACAAGCAACATTTGATTAAATTATTCAATGGAAAGTACCTATATATTTGATATTTACATTTTTAATATATTTCATATACATTACCTCTCTATATTATACCCTACATTTTTGGAAAACATTAAGCATGATAAATCTGTAATACTGAATTCATGAGAAAGATATTAAGTTCCTATTAATCAAGACTATTAATTTTCTATTATTGTATTTAGGTTAAACTAATGCAATATTTCTAACATTAGGCTAATATTTACATGAAGTATTGTTTTATAATACAAATTAATACAAAAAAAAATTATTTATCTATGCTGTAATTCACATTTAGGTAATTAAAGTAAACTGAAATAAAAAAATAATAATGTCTATGTTTTCTAAGCTACAATAATCAACCTGAATCTGTCTCTATCTACAGTTAATGACTGCAAGCTTCAAGTATACCCAATTTATAACTTTCCATAGGATTATTATTAAAAGATAGCTATCAGGATGCACACAATAAATTCAGGTCAAATGCCAAATATAAAAAATAGATAGTTAATTTTTTGCTATCAACGAATACAAAATGATAACTTTTTTTTATATATTGTTTAAAAAGAAATCAGAAATTTCTTCTTATATCAATGTATCAAAACTTGAACAAAATAATAAAATAATTTTATTTGCAATTATTTCTATTTTAGCAAATTTTT
This sequence comes from Centruroides sculpturatus, assembly GCF_000671375.1. NCBI lineage: Eukaryota > Metazoa > Arthropoda > Arachnida > Scorpiones > Buthidae > Centruroides > Centruroides sculpturatus. The sequence continues at coordinate 604,469 of NW_019384399.1, forward strand.
ATAAAATAATCAGGAAAAATAAAAATTTCATAATCTGTTATTTCTTTCAAATTAAAATAAAGATATAAATTAAACAAAATATTTTTTGCTATTTCTAATAAATCATATTAATCTCTCCAGAAAATCAGGTGCATTGTACCCATATTTAGCACACTTTAATTATAATTGTAAAAATACTGTTTTCAACTTAACGAATACTATAAAATGGCTATTGATATTTAATGTGAATAAATAAATTCGCATACTAAACTCATGAAAATAAAGGATTTATACTATGTTAAATGTAAAATAGATACAGTTTATATTCATAATTTATATAATGGTAATGTTACTTTAATCAATATCAATCAATAATTTTAGAAGCACATTATTGTATCTTATTTTTAATGACAGCTCCTGGCTCTTATCATCATAGATGGTTCCTAGATTATTTTATTATTTCCTTATTTAATATTGTCATGATTTTAAATACTGTATATACAATTAAACAGTAAAAATTATTTATTTAAAATTTTGTGAAAGGTTGTAATACTAATTAACAGAATTAGTTAACAAAAATAAGTTAATACATGCTCATAACTTCAATAACTATTCATTAAATGTAGATGAGATTATGTACAGGTACCAGGTGATGAAACTAGTAAATTTCCTAAATAAATCTTAGTTCAATTAATGGAGAACAATTAATATATATATATATAAAGTTATATATTTTTTTCTTTTCATTAATAAGGATTATGTAATTATAATTTTGTTATATTTATGAAAAAATTAAATATAAATTCATATAAAATCAAAATATTACATTTTAAACTAGTTTAATTTCATTTGTAACTAAAATGTCAGATTAGATTGTAAATTTCATCTATCATATTGAATAAGCAAAAGCTTAAACTGAAAAAATTTAAAATAAAAATATATATATTTATATATTTATTGAGAAACCCATATTTATAAAATTTTACATTTTAATCCAATTATTTTGATTAAAAGTTTTTTATAAACTAATCTAAATTATACACTAAACAGGCCTAAACTAATTTAATTCTAAATCACTTCACAATAGAAAACTAATACATATGTATCCCATACTAAATTGATAGTAAAAACAAAATCTAATTAGAAAAACTTAATAAATACAGTATACATAATCTAATAATAAGCAAAACAGTTATATATTTTGCTAAGTATTTATATTCTTTATTTAATATATTTTGTTGTTAAAAATTGTATTTATTTAAAACTACAAATTAAATTTTGTTTCATTCATTATTAAGAAAACAGTGTTAAAATAATTAAAAGGCTTTTATTGTGTACAACAAATAATTAATTTATGGATTTCAAAATTTTCTTGAAATGTAATCATTATATAATTTTATTTTGAAATTTAACTAAAAAGATACTGAAAAATAAATTTATTGTTAATAAATATAATTTGAAAAATAGAAGACATTGATTATATTTGATTGAAGTGCTTTTATATAAATGAAAAATCCATACTATTACAGAATTAATTTAAAAAAAAATTACACTGTATAATTCAAACTTAAGTATAATCAAAATCATAATTAACGATATATTTAAATATTATGCAATTAACAAATTTTGATGAGAATGTATCTTTTGGAAAAACTATATTTATATATACTGTACTGTATATATTTTTTTTAAATACAATTGCTTTCTAGGAAATAATTTTAATTATTTAACTTAACACCAGATGGTGCCACTTTAGCTAATCAAGATTACTGTACAAACATTCTATACGTTATTCAAATTATAAAATTATTATTAGATTATTTTCACTACGTGAAAAAATAATAATACAAGATATCATGTAATATATAAGATTAACATTTTTCTGTTTTATAAATGACATTATCACATCACTGTTCACTAGAATTCTTAATTAACTACTATAAAAACATGGGTAACTATTTTTCATCTAAATTTTCAATACTATAAACAATGATTTAAACCATAGAAAATCTTAATTATGTACATGGTTTGATCCCTCATCTTATATCATAACATATACTAAAATAATAATAAAATAATATTAAAAAAATGTAGATGATTGTAATTAGTATTATAAAAATGTATCACAATACATTAATATTCTAATATTCTTAAAATTAAGCAATGATTTACGATTTATTCAGAAACAAATTTTTAATATTAATTTATATCAGTATATTTTCTAATAGATTGTTAAAAAATGATTATTACTTTAATAATATATTTAATGCTAGATTTTATATTCTACGTTTACTTTGTCATTTTTTGTCAAAGATACAATTCTTTCGGCAATTCTTTTCATATTAAATCAGCCTGCTTATTATTATTAACAGTAAATTTCTTCTAAAATTCACATAAAATATATTTATCTTCTTTTTAAGTTATGTGTAATGTAAACAAAAAAAACTACATTAAGTATTATGACTTATTAAGCACTCAAAAAAATGCTTTAAACTCTCGAATATATCAGAATTTGATGGTAATTTTGTGAATTGAATAATTCGATCAATTTTTACAACAACATTCTTATAATTTACTTCATGCAAAAACATTAGGCCTATAGTATTATGCAAATTTT
>NW_019384399.1:609891-635557 GCF_000671375.1 Centruroides sculpturatus
AAACAGTGGGGACGCACGTTCTAACCTAACCTAACCTATTCTAATAATATAATTGGTAATAATTATGATAATTTATCAGAATAGGTTAGGTTAGGTTAGAACGTGCGTCCCCACTGTTTGCTTTCTTGGTACAAGTCGAGATACGTAGACTGTCATGGCGGCTGATCGCCGATTCCAGCAAAGACAAGAAAGCAAACAGTGGGGACGCACGTTCTAACCTAACCTAACCTATTCTAATAAATTATCATAATTATTACCGTTTATATTATTAGAATAGAATAGGTTAGGTTAGGTTAGAACGTGCGTCCCCACTGTTTGCTTTCTTGGTACAAGTCGAGATACGTAGACTGTCATGGCGGCTGATCGCCGATTCCAGCAAAGACAAGAAAGCAAACAGTGGGGACGCACGTTCTAACCTAACCTAACCTATTCTAATAAATTATCATAATTATTACCGTTTATATTATTAGAATAGGTTAGGTTAGGTTAGGTTAGAACGTGCGTCCCCACTGTTTGCTTTTGTTTGCTGGAATCAGCGCCGGCGCTGCCGCGGCGCAGCAGCTGCCGCCGTTCGCTCGCGTCGTCACGTGACACGTTGTCTACAAAGCGGTCCGGTTTCGAGGCTAAAACAGGAAGAGCCGCCATGATGGTCTACGACCCTGGACATTAACCGAAAGCTGATTTCTGATTCAGTTTTCTGCCACACAATTTTACGCATGTGTGTTCCTGGCCTTAGCGCTACCAGCAAACTGCAAGCGTCTTTTTTGGTGCTTGATACGTCAGCAAACAAGATGGCAGCCACCACCAGACTCAGCTGTATTTTGCGTGGACAATTTTGAAATTATTTTTTGATAAATGTACGCTGAATAAATTAAGTTTAGGTTAGCACATTAATAGAATGATTTGCGTAAGACATCAAATAACTTGTTTTAGTTGTTAAAGTGTAATCTTAGGATTGATTTAGTTGTGCAAACGGGAAATCATCTTATTTCAATTCAAAAATTTTCTCCGGAAAGGTGTTAGATACATGACCGGCACGACTCCATTGCTAATGGAAAAGTATGTTTGTTTTATTTGATTCTCAATTTAGAGATGGAGTCCGACGTAAAAATATACCCATTGACAAAAAAGTTACGCGTGCAGAAAGACGTAGGCCTATCCGATCACTCATACAACCATTCTTAAACAGGTTTGTAGTTGTGATTCGATTGTACTCCAGTAGAATCAGAATGCTTTAAGTTAATGCCTACCCCAGTATCCTATAAAAAAGGTTCATACAGGCTCATTATGTTCAGAATTATCAGATTATCAGTGTATTGTATCTGTTGTTTGGATGTCTTCCAACACTAAACGTGCCTGTACGATAAAGTCAAAAATATTATGCATAGCTGACAGAATTTGAGAGAGAAAAATTCTCATTTTACAAGAATAACAAGGGATTTTACAAAGAAAAATGTTTTCGTAATTGCAAAAGTAATCTTTAATACATATCACAAAATCTCTAAATGCATTTCCGTTTAAGGCTTTTTAGAGCTTTAGAACTACTTTATAATAGTTCATATTAATCTGGTTCAGTTATTTTTAACTCCAATTCGATCTCTAAATTGCAAATCAGAAAAAACATTTACGAATTTTTGTTAAATTTCTCATTGGTTCTGAAATGTTCTGTCATCTATTCTATAGTATGCAATGGTTTTGATGCTATACATCAGGGGTGGCCAACCTTTTGCATACCATGCGCCAATTTTTTGATAGATGAGATCAGATGCGCAGTGGCGTACCGTGAGTTTTAGCAGCCCGGAACGGAGAGAAATTTCGGCCAACTCTTAATTAGGTATTTCAATTCAGAAGACGAAAATTCAGTTTTGCCACAAAACAAGCAATCAAAAATGCGGTTGTAGTGTAGCTACCCGTATAAAATAGTTCTATATGACATTAGTGGTGTACAGTACTGCAATGAAGCCAAATCTGGCAATGTTGCTCAGAACCGACTAAAGCGCCATTTGCAATCGTCCAATGCGCCAAGTTTGGCGCATGCGCCACGTTTTGGCCACCCCTGCTATACATCATGGTCGTCCGCAGAGGAGATAAACGGGATACTTTCCCCTCTCTGGATCAAAAAAAATATTCCACAAATTATAATCATAAGAGTGATTAAGATATGTAAGCTTACATCCTCGATCTTTGATGGTAAACCCTCGAAAATCCCACGGTCGAAGGTGTAAATGCAAAATATAATGCATTCTTCATTCTATAATCTATATGTGAAAAAACTTTATTGATATAATTATTTGTCTCCAAGCTTAAGGGGCTGAACCCCCGGAAAATTTTCTGCGGATGCTCATGCTGTAAACCAATTATATTTATAAATTTTTCCTCTTAAAAAAATTTTGATTTCGTTTCCTTTGTCTCGTTAAGTTCTCTTCATTATGCTTTATTCATTTTATATATATGCACTGTACATTAATACAAGCATTTTCGTTCTCGTTATAGATAATATTGCAAAATTCATAATAAATTTCTAACAAAATTATTTATCAAAAAAATGAAGACTAGTGAGAGTAAAACTGAAGTAATAAAAATAGGTCGTAGAAAAGGAAAAGTTGCTGGTTTCCTGGAAAAGTAAAACTGGAACAAATTAAAGTTTATATATTTAGGTGCTATCTTTAGTGAAGACGGAAACGTGGATAATAAAATAAGTAATAAAAAATTAATAAGCTAGACCAATGGCGGATTTAGAAGAAAGGAACGAATGTTCTTTCCGTTTTTCGATTTGCATGTCTGTTATCTATCTATATATAGCCTATATATAAAGGAATGAGCATCGATAAATGTCATACATAGCCAATCATAATTAATTTCATGTATGACACATGATCTACAGTCTGCCAATCATACAATTCTAGCAAACCGGAATTACTGCCATTACTATTATCTCTTTTCAAGATTTAATAAAGACTATATTATATATATATTAGCGGCGTGATTGTGCCGCGCGACTGCTAATATATATATATATAGTGACAAGCAGCTAAATAAACAGTTCATTTAATATGAAACGAACAATTATTGGATCGCTTAGATACTTATCACTAGATGAAGATTGTATGTCATTTGTTAATGGGTCAATACGATATCAATTACAAAATTAAAAAATAAAATAAAATAATGATACAATGAAATGAAAAAAAATATCCAATGTTGACATTAGAGAATTGCTGACAATACTATTGTATTGGCAAATACGTGAGTTTCTGTAGAATGAGGATAAAAATCTATCGTAAATAAATAAAGTGTAAGAAAAAATTTATGATAAAATAAAAAATAATTATATAAAAGTTGTGTACAGAACTTTATAAGTAAATTCAACTATAAAAATTATCATTAATAACTGAAGTGAAATCGCCTAACACGACAATTAATAAAGAGATAATCGAATGTTGAAATGATAAATTGTTCAATGCTACTGTCACATCCATATGATGAACAATTGAAGAAGAAGAAAATTACATATGAACTAAATAAAACTCCATTAACATACTTACATTTCTCATTATAGTTGATTAATAATTCAGAAATGTCTATTAGAATTCTCATTCGAATTACACGAGTAGCAACATAAACGTGTCGTAGGTGTCACATAGTGTGAATTCGTTCAATAAAATGATCTCATTGAGAGTTTGTATAACGTGATACTTTCAAGTTGTTCACGTTGCTCTTTACATAATTTATGATTATGCACCCAGGATTTCTTTATATTGATTGTTTAAACTCTAGGCATGATTTTTGTTATGTACTTTAATAAAAGAAATAAATATATTAATATAAAAATGTATTGTGATAAATAAACTTTAATAAGAAAAATTAAAATACAGTATTACAAAATGCTGAAATTTTAAATTCTTTTTCGAATTTTTGATATTTGGTATTTATGGCTACATGCTTTTCGTGTATAATATAGATAAAATCGTCTTGCTTTATATCGCGATTTCTTATTTTAAATATTTATAAATTTTGAGAAAGAAGCTTATTTTCTATTCGTTCAATGTCAGTAGTTTTCTATAAAAATCTTTGATTTCCTTTGAGAAAAACAAGTCAAAGATTGCACAACTGCACAGTTTTTTAATTAACAATAACTTATTTCAAGATTTTTCAAATATTCAAAAAATAAATAAGTAAAATCAAAATAAAATTTATTTTTATTCATCGAAAATTAACTTATTAGCTTATATAACTTATAAAATTGTTACATTATAGGCCTATAATAAAATCTAGTAAAACTGATTATTCTAATATTTATCATTTATTTCTTTAATAATGTCACAGTATTAAATTCAAATATGATACGAGCAATTATTTATTGTGACGTCACAATGCCAAGCTGCGATTTTTTATTAATTTAATTTAAAATATATGATCTACACATCAAATTAGTAGTGGCTTGCCCCTGTACATCGTACTTTTCCTTTAACAATAGAGTCGTGCCAGTCGTCTGTTAACTCCTTTTAGGGGAAGTTTTGAATTGAAATAACGTAACTTCCGGTTTGCACCGGAAGTTCGTATATAGTTAATCGTGGCCCTCTTACCCATAAGCTTTCCATGTCTTGTCTTGAATTTCACTTGTCTAACACCGTTCTAGATATTACAGAAAGACAGACGGACGACAGTGGGAATTTATAGGTCTACAATTCTTTCAAATTGAAACCGAATTAAAGAAAGCAATATAAATTAAAGGAACGCTTGCTTAAAACATAGTTTAAAATTAAATTAAATTAAAGTAAATTAAAGCACTGGAAAACTTCATGTTTCACATTTGCCAATCACAATTTCTTAGTGTGTGAACTTAATGTCACATCGCACACATTCAACCAGGGCCTTGGCTAGAGAATTTGATACCAGGAGCAAACTTAAATGTGGCACCTTTTGGATAAACCTTTCATTAGTCTACTACAAATTTAAAAATAATAAAAAAAAACACTTTTTATTAGTATAATACATATTTAATTTCTTAATATATTTTTTCATACTCTATTTGACAGTTTTCTAGTTTGCCCACTTAACAATTTTGAAATTTTAGCGTTCCATCATCTCGGCGCTCTGCCTTTCTATGGCCACAGATACTCAAATTCTACCTATACTCGCTACAGCTTATTCGTTACTAGTCCTTCCACAGCAGTCACAATTTTACAGCTCCTACAGATTACTCGCGTTGTACAATGATGAGTATTCAAACTTTGCAAAGTGCAGAACACAAAACGCCTTATCTGTAGGAAGTCGCCATTTTTATTTACGGCACTTCTTACAAGACGTTTGAATGGAAGATTAAACTTAGACAACCACTCTATCGATTGGTATACATCGCATACTTCTCAGATAATAATTAGCATAATTAAAGTATAATAATTTAAAATTCCTTGATATATCGGTTATCGTATACTGTACAATAAATAGCTGGAACACTTTAACAATAAGTTATCTGAAAATTTTAGAATCACTTAGTAATAAATTTTTTTTAATATAGAATGAAATATTAATGATTATTGTCTTGTTTTACTAATGAATAACTTAACAAAATCATAAAATTGAATACTTATAATGAAGAGTCAAATGTAGCTTAGGCAAGTCATGTCTTTACCTATTCAATTTTAGAAGAAACGAACACTAAATTTTATATTTAAATGAAAACAGATTTAGCATAAAACTATTACCTTTAAAAAGTTTTATTAAAATTAAAATTTTCCTGCATAAATATACATATATTTTCGTTCACTTTATATTCTCTTCCTCAGAAACGTTAAGGCTTCGAGTTCAAATTCTAAATATTTCTCTACCTTTGTAACTTGAAATCCAACTTATGTTTTTAATTATATTTAATAAATTTGATATTATCAGTATAATTCCATCTGTTTCACTCCTCGAATTCTCGGTCACTAGAACAATCCCTGCATTTTAAATAAAGAGGCACCTACAGGTTTATGTAAAAGTAATGTTGTTCTTAAGGGTGCTTTCTCTGTCACCTACATTATATCATTAACTTCCATTAATATATAATTTCTTTTTTAATTTAAAAATTATTGAATATAGTCTTACTTTATTAATCTATTAATAAAAAGAAAACAATAAGTTAAACAATATCCGAATTGTTTCTTGTGTGTAAGTGCAGCAAATTTTAATTTAATCGAATTTATAATAATATCTCATTATAATTTTTTATGTTTACATTCATTGTCAATAAATTACTGTACTATCAACTTTTGTACTGTGCAAGGTATATTAATTGCATAAAATTAATAGAGAAATTGCCTAAGGCATTTGAATTTATTCTAAGGCAGAGTAAATACATTTATTTACAAATCTCGTGTCCTTGGGCAATTCTTTGTATTTGATAATGTTTAACATTAAATTGAACAGTGATATTCACAGCCAATGAACAATTTTACTTGAATTTTTCTTGCTGTACTGTACTTAAATCAGGTCGCGTGTTTTATCCTATTGTTCTTTTTATCTATCGTGAATCTTTTCATTCATGTCCTACTAATCAATTATTACAATCTTTTTCATTTACTACTTTGATATAAAAATTAATCTGTAATTTAAAAACAGAGACAAATTTAAATCTAAATCTCTCACTTTAATAGATAAATAAATACAATTAAAAATAGGAAAAAAACAATGATAAATTTGTTTATTTAAATTATTTCTACGTTGGAAAAACAAAACTTTCCTAATTTTCGAAAATTGTTTCTCATCAATCTTTTTCGTCTGTAGTAAACTATAATTACTTTCTTTATATACTGTAAAATTTATTTCCTTGACTTTTATATTTTAATTTTATAAATTATTTTATAAGACTGTAGTATTCTTTTTCTTCCTCTCTGCTTCAAGTAATTAAATTAAATAGATTTACTCTTATATGTTATTTAAAATAATTATCAATTGTTAATAGACTAAATATAATAAAATTTAAATTAATTTTTATTCTTCTTTCAAGGTATTATAACTTATAATTTAAATTTCTTGAAAAATTCTTTGAATTTAAAGCCAAAATAATAATTTTTTTCAATTATTTTGATGTCAGTTTTATATATATATTTACTAATGATACAATAGTTTAGACTGAATATTTTTCGTCATAGATTATGTAAAAATAAGACTTATGATATTTAATTAAACGATATATGTAAAAATTATTTAAAACAGTGTTTTTTAAAATAAAATATTTAGGTTTTTAAAAGAAAATAGTGGAATAAAACGTTCAAATGATTCGCTTGATAGAGTAAACTACTATTTTGGTCACAATATTTTTAAAAGTTTATTTTTATTATGAAAAAATTTGATGTTTTCAACTTTATTTATAACTTTTGTATGTAATTTTTTTATTAAATTATATTGCTTTCGCAAGTTTGAAACTAATTCTCGTTATACAGATTTATAGTCTACATTCATCATCACATATTAAATAAGTATATTTAATATTTAATAGTTTTGTATTTTTTCAATAAAACTTATTATCATCTTCCTACAGATTTCATTAGGACTATATTAATTAAGCTTTATTTTAATATACTTTAGTTTATTTTGATAATAATATTAATATATTGTATCACAGTATTAAATAAATTATATTAGGAAATTTCATAATAATAATTAACAAAGTAATTAAAACGTATTCAATGAAACCTGTTATGTAATTCGTCCTTGTTTTTATAGATCTTTATAATGATAAAATCTAAGTTATATAATAATGGTCTTATAAGCAAAACTAATAAATATTTCTATATTTACTTTGTTTATACTACATTTAATAAACAAATTCCCCCATTAAATCTTTCACTTTTAGTGAAATGTAAGATTGGTTTGATATTTCATCTATTCATTAAACTTGTGAGGCCAAAACTTTTCGATTGGTAGGCCATAATTGGGCAGGCCACAAATATTTTGTATATTACATATATATAAAAAAAGGCATAGATCTATTTGGTTATTATATATGTATAGGCGTCTATTTCGTTTAATATCTCAGAGACGGTATAATGATTAAGAAACGAAATTTGGCATGGTAGCACGTATATAAGGGGCATTGATATTATTAGTTTGGTGCTTAAAGGTTAAGAAGATAGAAAGATAAAGGGGGTTCATGTGTCATACCTCAAGAGGTATCGGACTTAATGAAGAGTATACTTGTTATTAACATTTTTAAATGAAATTCATCTCTACGCTCGAAATTAAGAGCTTTCCCATTTTATTATAATTAATAATATAAAAGGTTTTTCTATGATAAAATATCGTAATAGATGGAGCCACACAATTTATTTATTAATATTATGATTAATAATATAAAAGTTACTTTTAAAATAAAATTAAAATCAGAAATCTTTTTCGAATTCGAATTTTCTAGTTAAAATACTTCAAGGTTCGACGTACAAAAAATGCAACAGACAAATTGCACGAGTAAGAAGATTCGTCCAAAAACGATCGAACAGATTGAGAGGATTTCATCTTCAAACGTATGGCTTTGCAGGAAATACTACTCATTATGCAAAATACAGAGAACGAATCCCACAATTTAACGGAATGATTTCGCAAAATTATGAAGAGATTACTACGTTGCTCTTGCGAAAATTATTTTAATTTTTTTTCCTGGTATTTATAAAGTTTGATGCGACAGATGTTTCGTGATGTTTTGTAAATATTTCCGGCTGCATTATATCGCAGTTGCCGAGTGAAGTAAAAGGAGGAGATGCAACCTGAAGAACTATGAATAGAATTGACATGTAGTACTTGATGGCGTTATCATCTTAAGATTCTGATCAAACTAACGCATATAAACGAAAAGTGATAAGTTTCAATGAGATTAAAATTTTGTTACTAATGCGTGAGAACAGCGTCGGATTCAATAGGTGAAAGGCCCGATTGAATTTTTTTGCGGGGCCCCTTAAACATTAAATAATAAAATTAATTAACAGTTAATTTACATATTGAAATATGTTGTTATATTTATAATAATAATATACCTAGATATTTATTTTTGTAACATGTACTATTTTTAAATATATAAATTTTGATGTGCTGCGGAGCTCCTTCAAGCGCGAGGCCCGATTGGCACAAATCGCTCCAATCGCCTCAAATCCGGCTCTGCGTGAGAATAAAAGTCTGCCTAGGACCATCATCTGTCCATCGAATAAAGGGAGGAATATAAAGTCTTGTCACTATTTTGGCTCCAACCGGAATTGTGAAGGGCTTGGACAACTCTGAATTATTTGTCTTTTCTACGTGAACATTGTTGAAGAACAGATTTCCAGGATTCTATTTAATGGACAACGTAGCATTTCATCACTGTGAAATCTTTACGTCAATTTTGACGAATCCATAAATTACAAATACTTTAGCCTACGACTTAATCCTATAAAAGAATGCTTCTTCGCATTCAAAAGAAGATACTACAATGTCACACCTAAACCTACAACTTATGAGTTGATGCGTGTCATCGAACCTTACCATTTATACAATAAATTTGGAAACTGAATTCCATTGTCTTTACCTGCATATGAGAGTTATTCTCCAGAGAGCATATGGTGCATTACCGTTAGTATTACTTCGTCGAACACTAACTGCTGAAATATTATTTCTGTAGCAATCTTCTCTGTCAAAGAAGTATCCATGTTATGTAATTTATGCCTGCCTTTATATCAGCGAGACACTAAATTTTCGAATTAAAAATGATGGCAAATAAAACTTAATTTGTTATATTATTTAGTGACAGTTGCTTTTTATATAAATTTACATGACGCGACAGAATAAAAAAATTCCAGTAACCAGTTGTTTAACTTTCCCGGCAAAATTTAAAACTGCATATGTGGCGCCATCTGTCATGATATTTTATTATTAAATTTTTTAATATTTTTATTTATTATAAAATGACAAAAATCTTAATTTTTAGAATAGGGATAGATTTTTTTAAAAATTTTAAATGCTAATAACTCGTTATTTAATATAAATAAATTAAATTTATATAAGATGTGTTTAAACAACTTATTTAGTACAATGTGCTGACTTAGCTGCAGGCAGCAAATGCTTATTTTGCTTATCAGAAGTGTCAACATGATAAAGTCATTGCTCTTTATCGTAAAACAATAGCGACTAATAATAAGTTAATAGCGGAAAATTTACTGCAAAGTTGCAATAGCAGAATAAATANTGTCCATCGAATAAAGGGAGGAATATAAAGTCTTGTCACTATTTTGGCTCCAACCGGAATTGTGAAGGGCTTGGACAACTCTGAATTATTTGTCTTTTCTACGTGAACATTGTAACAATATGAAGAACAGATTTCCAGCATTTAATGGACAACGTAATATTTCATTGCTGTGAAATCTTTACGTCAATTTTGACGAATCCATAAATTACAAATACTTTAGCCTACGACTTAATCCTATAAAAGAATGCTTCTTCGCATTCAAAAGAAGATACTACAATGTCACACCTAAACCTACAACTTATGAGTTGATGCGTGTCATCGGACCTTACCATTTATACAATAAATTTGGAAACTGAATTCCATTGTCTTTACCTGCATATGAGAGTTATTCTCCAGAGAGCATATGGTGCATTACCGTTAGTATTACTTCGTCGAACACTAACTGCTGAAATATTATTTCTGTAGCAATCTTCTCTGTCAAAGAAGTATCCATGTTATGTAATTTATGCCTGCCTTTATATCAGCGAGACACTAAATTTTCGAATTCAAAATGATGGCAAATAAAACTTAATTTGTTATATTATTTAGTGACAGTTGCTTTTTATATAAATTTACATGACGCGACAGAATAAAAAAATTCCAGTAACCAGTTGTTTAACTTTCCCGGCAAAATTTAAAACTGCATATGTGGCGCCATCTGTCATGATATTTTATTATTAAATTTTTTAATATTTTTATTTATTATAAAATGACAAAAATCTTAATTTTTAGAATAGGGATAGATTTTTAACAAACTTTTAAATGCTAATAACTCGTTATAAGTATTTAATATAAATAAATTAAATTTATATAAGATGTGTTTAAACAACTTATTTAGTACAATGTGCTGACTTAGCTGCAGGCAGCAAATGCTTATTTTGCTTATCAGAAGTGTCAACATGATAAAGTCATTGCTCTTTATCGTAAAACAATAGCGACTAATAATAAGTTAATAGCGGAAAATTTACTGCAAAGTTGCAATAACAGAATAAATATACATCTGTAAATAAAGATAATTATGTTAATTAGCAATCATTTGCAATTTTGATAATTGTTAATCAATCATTTTAATTTAAAAGCAAATATTTTTATCATTTGTAAACAATAACCTCTATCTGCTGGCAATGGCTAATACAACATTTAGCTAACAAAAATAGAAAAGTGTTTCTACCTAATCTATCGTTTCCTCGTGAATAATGAATTATTGGGATTGAATTCCCCATTGAAAAAATTCCGTAACGGCAATAAAGTTAAAATTGTGTGTAATTCATCTATTATAAGATTTCAATAAAAAACAAAAAAAACTTTTTATATTATTAATTAGTATAAAATGGCAAAAGGCTTAATTGTAAAGATAGAAATGAATTTTATTTAAAAAAGAAAGGAAAAAATAAATAAAATGCAAATGCTAATAACGAGTAAAATCTTCGTTTAGTTCGATTCCACTTGAGATACGACACACGACTCCCCTCTATTTCCTCACCCCCTCGAACTTTAACCTAACCAAAATTTAATAGCATCAATCCCATTAATATAGAAACCTCTCTGCAAAATTTCAAAAATTTTCGACGAAAGAAACAGGAGTTATTAAGCTTTAAAGTGGGTGAACAAAATCATCCCCCCACACACTAGCATTCATATTATACATACAGGAAAAAACTCCCACATTTTTTGCACTTCACGTTTCAAGATCCCTCTAAGTCCAAAAACGTGAAAATCATGGAAGAGGGATAATTTTTTGACCGATTTCCATACTTTTCCTCTGATATATAAGTCAGGAAAAGTAAAATCAGAACTGTGTTATTGAATTTGATATCGATAAATTCTGATTATTGATATAAATTCAGATATTCTAGTTACGAATATCCGAATTTATCCAAGATTTCACGCTACAGATCAAAACCAAATTAAAATTTAAAAAAAAAATTATTTCTCAAGTAAAAATAAGTTACAATTTGTAATAAATTATGGAAATATTTTGTGCTAATTTAAATTAAATAATATTTTTAAAAAACCACTTAAATTGACGAAATTCCCCTAATAGTTTCTCTAGCAAACAGAATGATATTAAATGTCAGATAATCTTCAAGTATTATGAAAACAAACACTAAGCCATATTCTAACTACACAATTCATATCTATATATATAATCGAGACGAGTTGATAATAATAATAAGCGCAGAGCCCAACGGTTAGGAGTTGAAAGCGGAAATTTGGTACACAGTTAGGGTACGTCACGAAAACGCACACTAAGAAGGGATTTTTCGAAATTCCCCCCGGGGGAGAGGGACAGGATTAAGCTTAATACTTCCATCAACAATAGAAGTGTTAAGTAACAATGGACGTGTCAACAATGGAAGTGTTACGTAACAATGAAAGTGTTACGTAACCATGAAAGTGTTACGTAACAATGGAAGTGTTAAGAGAAAGCGACGTTTTAAGAGAAAGTGCAGTTCTTTTTCGTTTTTGCAGGAAAATCTAGTTAGTCTGGATACGGGGGACCNCTAAGCCATATTCTAACTACACAATTCATATCTATATATATAATCGAGACGAGTTGATAATAATAATAAGCGCAGAGCCAAAACGGTTAGGAGTTGAAAGCAGAAATTTGGTACACAGTTAGGGTACGTCACGAAAACGCACACTAAGAAGGGATTTTTCGAAATTCCCTCCGGGGGAGAGGGACAGGATTAAGCTTAACACTTTCATCAACAATAGAAGTGTTAATTAATTAATTAAGTAACAATGGACGTGTCAACAATGAAAGTGTTATGTAACAATGGAAGTGTTAAGAGAAAGCGACGTTTTAAGAGAAAGTGCAGTTTTTTTCGTTTTTGCAGGAAAATCTAATTAGTCTGGAAACGGGGGACCCAATTCTTGCATTCTGTGAAAACGGGTAAGGTTGACTAAAACGTAATAACCTTAATCTTCGCTTACCTTTGCCCGGGCAACGTCGGGCCTACCTGCTAGTTTTTTAATAATTGAAAAACTAATAAAGGTTTGCAACCGATTATCAGGAGCCATGTCAGTAACTCCCCACCAAGTAAAAAAGTCACTGACTGATAATGTATACAGGAATCAGAGTTGCCGATTTTCGGGAATCTATTTCTCCGCTTCCCAAATATTTGAAGTAATTCTGAATATCTCGTTCGAAAGAAAATTATTTTCTTAGGCAGTGTGCAAAATTTCAAGATTTTCTATAAAGCGATTGCCGAAATATAAGCAATTTAAAAGTGCAAAAATCGCCCAAAAAAAAACTGCATTTCTTCTTTTAATTCATCTGGCATTGAAGATGCTCGTAGAGAAAAGACTATTGAGTCTAGAAAGCTCAAATTTTAAACTTAAGCCTTTCTCGTTATCAGCGAAGCGCTAGCCAAACTTTCGAGTCGATAGGTCAAAGTTTACGGTAGTTTTCAATAGAGGTAATTCAGATTTACGGCTTAATCTTTTGCTTGTAAAGACAGAATTGCATGGAAACAAATGAATTTTATTTAAAAAGTTACTCAGAATTACAAAAGCTCATTAAACTAATTAAAACTTTTTATAACGAATTTTATAAACGGCGTATCGAAAGCTATCTTATGTATTGACGTAATAAACATTTATTAAAAATAAGCTTGGCGCTTGGAAGCAATACCCACAAGATTTTTACCTTACATTTCGCTTTTAAGCGTCAAGCTTTTATCTTTACCTAAGAAAAACTGCTAAGAAAAATTTTGACCGTCGTCTAAATTGTCATAAATTTTTACTTGGCGTAATTTTTTACATCTAAGATGTTTTTGTTTGGATACGACAAACAATAACTATTATAAAGTCTTCAGAACGTTGATGTTCAAAGTAAGAACTGCTGTATTTGCTAGATAAGAGAACTATTCTGATAGGTGAGAAAGCGAATTAATTCCTTCGATCGCCGAACTGGAAGTGGCGCCAATATACGTTAAAATGTTAGACTTTCTAATTTGTATTTTAAAAAATTCCTGCAATAATTTGAAGATAGAAAAGTAAATGAAAACTCAACTATCAGAACTTGATGGGATCAGGAGTCTTTCGGATAATCCAGAAACTCGTTTGTTTTTGTGTGCTTTATAGTATCATGAACTATAAACACTGCAATGCAATTAGTGTATTTAAAAGTAAATTCGTTTACTCAAAATATAACGTATATTACCTAGTTTCGCGGCACTAAAATCGACAGATGACAGGAATTTCCAGTTATATGGAGAGTTTGGTCTCTGTATTTATACTCTATGGTCTTGGAATATTTTATAGAAGGTATAAGTACATTCATTGTCACATAGGTTCCATTCACAGACATTCCTTAAACTTCAAAATTGTTCTTAGTACTCTGCTGGATAGGCTACAGAGTTCTGCTTGAAAGAATATATACATGCATACAGATGCTAAAATTGGAGATTCGAAACACAATCAGTCTCGAATTTACGGTTCTAGGCTCACTAGGCACATTAGGCTATGGCGACTCTCGTCCCAGATTTCATGTATGTTGAACTTCATATTGCTATACTGTATATCACTTTATTATAACTTGAATTACTTCTTCAATATTTATTTATCCAGTTAATAATTTATTATAAGTACATATAGTAATAAGGGAGAAATAAGGCATTAGTTTCAAAATTTTGCGTCTTAGACCAAGGTCCAGCTGGCCCATTTATAAATCTAACACTGAATACAATGCGTCAATTGTCAATAAAATGCTACCGTTTTGGCATTAGAATGCGTGCATTCTCTGCCCGACATCCGCTTACATGTAACGAGAATTGAGTTGAAATGTTCTGTGCAATGTGAAACGAAATGTAAAACACGTGTAGGAAATATCGGGATATTTCCTACACGTGTTTTACATTGAAAGTTGAATATGTATGTATGCAATTTTACGCAAGAAATATTATGATATATCTTGCGTAAAATTAAACACGACTTCTATTCAACTTGTTTGTATGCAACATGAAAAATCAAGCTTAACGGAAATAGAAATAGTTTAAATATATTTATTTATTTCCTTTTTGTCTTATTTTAGAAAGTGTTTTAATATATCGACTTGCATAGAAATGTTTGTAAAAAATATATATAAAATTTAATAAGATTTAGAAGTTTATTGGTAAACAACTTTCATAATAATTCACTAATTACATTTAATAATTAAATCTAAAATAAACATAATATAGGCCTAAAGATTAATAAAATTGTTTTTGAAACTATAGGCGTATGCTGGGCTGCAATTTTTAATCATATTTTATAGTCATAATATTTTTTAATTTATTTAATTTAAAATATATGCTATTCACAGTACTATACTGTACTGTCTTGCCCCTGTACATCATACTTTTCCTGTTAGCAATAGAGTCGTGCCGGTCATCTATGTAACTGCTTTCAGGAGAAAATTTTGAATTGAAATAACGTGACTTCCCAGTTTGCATCGGAAGTTTATATATAGTTAATCGGGGTCATCTGCCTCTAATATTTTCTACTCCTGGTCTCGGCCTTCATCTGTCTGACTCCGTTCGCGAGATTAAGAAAAGACAGACTGGCGAATAGACAACAGCAATGTTAATCTATCTACGCATTAATGAATTATATAATACCAGGGCTGTGGATTCGCGTAAAAATCTACCGACTCCAACTCCGACTTTTCCTTATCATCCGACTCCGACTCCGGCTAAAACACCAAAACTCCACGACTCCGACTCCGACTCCACAGCCCTGTATAATACTATATTTATAATTGAAGAGGTCGGTACAAGAAAGATATAAGTCTNACTGATAATGTATACAGGAATCAGAGTTGCCGATTTTCGGGAATCTATTTCTCCGCTTCCCAAATATTTGAAGTAATTCTGAATATCTCGTTCGAAAGAAAATTATTTTCTTAGGCAGTGTGCAAAATTTCAAGATTTTCTATAAAGCGATTGCCGAAATATAAGCAATTGAAAAGTGCAAAAATCGCCCAAAAAAAAACTGCATTTCTTCTTTTAATTCATCTGGCATTGAAGATGCTCGTAGAGAAAAAACTATTGAGTCTAGAAAGCTCAAATTTTAAACATAAGCCTTTCTCGTTATCAGCGAAGCGCTAGCCAAACTTTCGAGTCGATAGGTCAAAGTTTACGGTAGTTTTCAATAGAGCTAATTCAGATTTACGGCTTAATCTTTTGCTTGTAAAGACAGAATTGCATGGAAACAAATGAATTTTATTTAAAAAGTTACTCAGAATTACAAAAGCTCATTAAACTAATTAAAACTTTTTATAACGAATTTTATAAACGGCGTATCGAAAGCTATCTTATGTATTGACGTAATAAACATTTATTAAAAATAAGCTTGGCGCTTGGAAGCAATACCCACAAGATTTTTACCTTACATTTCGCTTTTAAGCGTCAAGCTTTTATCTTTACCTAAGAAAAACTGCTAAGAAAAATTTTGACCGTCGTCTAAATTGTCATAAATTTTTACTTGGCGTAATTTTTTACATCTAAGATGTTTTTGTTTGGATACGACAAACAATAACTATTATAAAGTCTTCAGAACGTTGATGTTCAAAGTAAGAACTGCTGTATTTGCTAGATAAGAGAACTATTCTGATAGGTGAGAAAGCGAATTAATTCCTTCGATCGCCGAACTGGAAGTGGCGCCAATATACGTTAAAATGTTAGACTTTCTAATTTGTATTTTAAAAAATTCCTGCAATAATTTGAAGATAGAAAAGTAAATGAAAACTCAACTATCAGAACTTGATGGGATCAGGAGTCTTTCGGATAATCCAGAAACTCGTTTGTTTTTGTGTGCTTTATAGTATCATGAACTATAAACACTGCAATGCAATTAGTGTATTTAAAAGTAAATTCGTTTACTCAAAATATAACGTATATTACCTAGTTTCGCGGCACTAAAATCGACAGATGACAGGAATTTCCAGTTATATGGAGAGTTTGGTCTCTGTATTTATACTCTATGGTCTTGGAATATGTTATAGAAGGTATAAGTACATTCATTGTCACATAGGTTCCATTCACAGACATTCCTTAAACTTCAAAATTGTTCTTAGTACTCTGCTGGATAGGCTACAGAGTTCTGCTTGAAAGAATATATACATGCATACAGATGCTAAAATTGGAGATTCGAAACACAATCAGTCTCGAATTTACGGTTCTAGGCTCACTAGGCACATTAGGCTATGGCGACTCTCGTCCCAGATTTCATGTATGTTGAACTTCATATTGCTATACAGTATATCACTTTATTATAACTTGAATTACTTCTTCAATATTTATTTATCCAGTTAATAATTTATTATAAGTACATATAGTAATAAGGGAGAAATAAGGCATTAGTTTCAAAATTTTGCGTCTTAGACCAAGGTCCAGCTGGCCCATTTATAAATCTAACACTGAATACAATGCGTCAATTGTCAATAAAATGCTACCGTTTTGGCATTAGAATGCGTGCATTCTCTGCCCGACATCCGCTTACATGTAACAAGAATTGAGTTGAAATGTTCTGTGCAATGTGAAACGAAATGTAAAACACGTGTAGGAAATATCCCGATATTTCCTACACGTGTTTTACATTGAAAGTTGAATATGTATGTATGCAATTTTACGCAAGAAATATTATGATATATCTTGCGTAAAATTAAACACGACTTCTATTCAACTTGTTTGTATGCAACATGAAAAATCAAGCTTAACGGAAATAGAAATAGTTTAAATATATTTATTTATTTCCTTTTTGTCTTATTTTAGAAAGTGTTTTAATATATCGACTTGCATAGAAATGTTTGTAAAAAATATATATAAAATTTAATAAGATTTAGAAGTTTATTGGTAAACAACTTTCATAATAATTCACTAATTACATTTAATAATTAAATCTAAAATAAACATAATATAGGCCTAAAGATTAATAAAATTGTTTTTGAAACTATAGGCGTATGCTGGGCTGCAATTTTTAATCATATTTTATAGTCATAATATTTTTTAATTTATTTAATTTAAAATATATGCTATTCACAGTACTATACTGTACTGTCTTGCCCCTGTACATCATACTTTTCCTGTTAGCAATAGAGTCGTGCCGGTCATCTATGTAACTGCTTTCAGGAGAAAATTTTGAATTGAAATAACGTGACTTCCCAGTTTGCATNGTCGGAATTATTATAAAATTCATTCGATTTTCTTATCTAGAAAACTTTTATTTAGTAGCTTATCATTAAAAATTGAGATACTAATGCAGTATGTAATAAGGATAGCTTCTAAAAATAATAACAATTATTATTGTTATATTATTAAATAAAAGATCTAATAATTAATAAAATATAATTGAAAAATTCTATATTTTGTTTCTAATTATTAAAACATTAATTGTTTCACTTTTTTAAATAAATTAAATTTATTTTATTATTCACATATTTCTGTTTTTATACAGTAGACTTTCTCTAATCCGGCATACCTTCCAGTATGATAGTCTATGCGCATCCATTTTTTTAAAAAATATTAATCGTGTCCTGTTTAATCGGGATTTATTTAAACGTACAGTATAGCATTTTGTTGCGCCTACCTCCAAAAAGAATCGTTGACACATGTTACATCATTCGTTTGACTGGTTTTAAGCCTATACACTCGCAGTAATCCGGCACTCCTCTGTGGAAGGAATTGTCGGATTAATGCAAATCTATTGTATAATATAAAACATCGAGCAATAACATAAAGGCTATTCTTTAGAGAGTACAGTTTACATGTAATAAAATTAGCCAATTCAGAGCCATATCAAAGTAATTTTAAGTAAGTTTTCATATAATTTTTTAATGGTAACGTTAATTATATATATTAATAAGGTATAATTAATGTATCACGATTTATACAATTTAGCTATTTCTCAATCATATAAATTAAATTTGGAAATCTCATATATATATTTTAAACTATTGACGTATGAATTGAACTGAGACAATGCTTTTCAATGGCATAAATTTTATCTATCATTCTTTTATGCAAGAAAAAAAATCCAGCAACGGGTTACGTATTGTACTTTTTCGGCCAAACTTTAAAATTTTGTCTGGCGCTATATGTTATGAGATTCTATTTTAAATTCTTTATATTTTAATTATTATAAAATAGCAAAAAGCTTCATTTTCAAAATAGAGATGATGAAAAATTTTATATTCTAAAATATGTAGAAAAAATTTGTTTATAATAATTTTTAATATAACTCTAAAGAATATTCGAATTACGTTAAGAACAGTTGTGAAAAATGCTAAATTCCTCCCAAATTTGAGCAAACAGCGGAGAAAATTCGGACAAAGCACGAACAAAAACAAATCAGAGAAAGCAAAATCAGTAGTGGCAAATTAAAAATTGGCAAATTGGTCTTTTTATTTGTGTAAAATTTCAGAAACGTTTAGAAAAATGGGGACATTTTGATTAAGGGGATCAGAATATCTGAATTTATCCAAGATTTATCCAGAATTTATTCAAAATTTCACGCTACAGATCAAAACCAAATTTTAATTTGGTTTTGATCTGTAGCGTGAGGTTTCTATATTAGTGGGATTGATGCTATTAAATTTTGGTTAGATTAAGGGGGTAGTATCATAATGTCCCCATCGTCATGATTAAGAACATCAGATTAAATGTGTCACTTATAAGTAATCGGATTAAAGTTTGATCTGTGTACATTAAAATTTATACTTCATTTGCTTAGACTTCTTTTGATTGTAAGCATTTTTGGCAGGCTAAGAAAACAAAGCCTTATTTAGGTTATCGAAAATTGTTTTCATCCAACATTCACTGACCTCATTCATTTTGATAATTACAATGGATAAACAGGATGTACCATAAATTCATCTATTGTAATTTCAATCGCTGACCTTATTTGAATTTTAATAATATAATTTTTTTACTTATNCACGATTACAATCTTTTCGTGTCATATCGGAGAGCGCCTTGGATGTGATCAAAGATAATAAAATTATTTAAATATTAATATAAATTGTTAATTTTCAAACAATAGTTAATTCAGAATAAAAAGATAAATCATCAACGAGTTGCTCAACTTTCCCGGCAACGTTTAAAATTTTGGAGGCGCCATCTGTTATCATATTTTATTTAAAAATATTTTATATTTTTAACTATTACAAAATGGCTTCATTTTGGTGATAGGGATGAGTTTTATTTAAAAATATTGTAAATGCTAATAACGAGTAAAATCGTCATTAAGTCTGACCCTACTGGAGATAAACACGATCCTTATTATCTCTCCACCCCCTCGACCTATAACCACCAAAATTTAAGAGCATCAGTGCCCATAATAAAGAAACCTGTCTGCAAAATTTCAGAAATTTTCGACAAAAAGCACAGGAATAATCTTCAAAGTCGTGTCCCACATACACTCTAACATCCATACACACAGAAAAACACTCCAAATTTTTTTGCATTTCTCGACGTTTCGAGGTGTCTTAAGTCCAAAAATGTAAAAATTTTGGGGGTCATTTTTTACCGATCGCCATACTTTTCCTCTGTTATATATAACAGTCGGGAAAGTAAAAATATATGCTATTGATACACTGACTCATTTCACATTTCCTTTCAACTAGAATTCTGTTTAATGGATATAACCGATTATTTCTGTAGTAGAATAACATTTTTTATTGTTCCATTTTATATATTTACTACTACATTAAACGCCATAATAAATATTTCTATATTATGTATTATGAGATAGTAGTTTATTGAAAAGGACAAATGCATGTTTTCCATAAGTTTCAATATCAACTGCTTTACAATTTTAATCGTAATATAATTAATTACTTATACTACAGTTAATCGAACCTCCGGTTCCTATCCTTTTCACATCAAGTCTCGATTTTAACCTATATAATTCCATTTTCGAGATTAAGGAAGGACAGACAGACAGACGAACGGCTCTACAACTTGAAAATTGCAGCCTAATTAATGAGGCTCGTTATTTATAAGAGATAAATGATTTATAAAACTCTTATAAACTCGACTAATGAATATTCTATTGATTATTTATATAGAATTATAGCTGAAATATTTAAATAAATATTTAAAAATAGCCTACTTTAAGAATTTTGTAAATTTTTAATGGAAATAAAAGTAAATTTATTAGTAAGTAATTATACGAAATCTGGAAAATTTACCTATAGCATATACGGGCATACCAATTTTGTTATTCAAATTTAGGAGTTTTAGACAGTAAAAACGTCCAAATAGGCAGATAAAAAGACACTAAAATAGGCATTACAATTGTCAAAAATGCATCGACGTAGACACCACAAAGAATTATGCAATTCCCATATTTTTATGTATTTAATTTATTACCATATCGTAACTAGTTTTACACAAGATATTATTTTTGCTCCCCCTCCTTTTTATAGAAAAAAATGTTTTAAAAATATGCTAAAAACGGTCGATTATTTTTCAACTTTAACCAAAAATATTGCGAAATCGACCCCGCAAAAGTAAAATTTAAAGTTAAAATATATATATATANTTCACGTATCCTTCGTCTCCTAAACTTTCCACATATGGTCTCGATTTTTCATATTAACGACAGACAGACGGATGAACTAAACTGGAAATTTATAGGTCTTCAATTATCAAATTGCAGCCCCCCAAAAATTTATATAATGATTTACAATTTTACAAATTAGAAATACATTTTGTATACATGTATTTCATGAACTATTTTAATTTATTTTTGCCGTTGAGTCATTTTAATTCCTGTGTTTCGGAATTATTAACGTTATCATGAAATCACTTTGGAATTATTTTTACTTTGTTTATAAATGCTTTTGTTTTGATTAAAAAGTTACTATAGCAATGGGAGACTTCGAGGAATCAAAATGGATAACAGAACATAACATTTTCATGCTAATGGTATCATGACAATGTTTATTTTAAACTTATTTTTTGTGAATTTATAAGCTTAAGTTTATTTATTGCAAGAACATTGATGTAATATTAATATGATTCATTTCTTCTAACATATTTTTATCCTTTTTGAGGCAATACAATGATATCATGTAAGCAATGATCAAGCCACTGGTGGGCCTGATCATGATATGTATCATGATTTATCAATAATAAATAATTATTTTTTAGTCAGTTTATCTAATATATAAAATCAATAAAGTCGAGAATACAATTAATCTATCTCTGACTGTTTCAAATACGATTTTATTATTGTAATGTGGCACGATTACAATCTTTTCGTGTCATATCGGAGAGCGCCTTGGTTGTGATCAAAGATAATAAAATTATTTAAATATTAATATAAATTGTTAATTTTCAAACAATAGTTAATTCAGAATAAAAAGATAAATCATCAACGAGTTGCTCAACTTTCCCGGCAACGTTTAAAATTTTGGAGGCGCCATCTGTTATCATATTTTATTTAAAAATATTTTATATTTTTAACTATTACAAAATGGCTTCATTTTGGTGATAGGGATGAGTTTTATTTAAAAATATTGTAAATGCTAATAACGAGTAAAATCGTCATTAAGTCTGACCCTACTGGAGATAAACACGATCCTTATTATCTCTCCACCCCCTCGACCTATAACCACCAAAATTTAAGAGCATCAGTGCCCATAATAAAGAAACCTGTCTGCAAAATTTCAGAAATTTTCGACAAAAAGCACAGGAATAATCTTCAAAGTCGTGTCCCACATACACTCTAACATCCATACACACAGAAAAACACTCCAAATTTTTTTGCATTTCTCGACGTTTCGAGGTGTCTTAAGTCCAAAAATGTAAAAATTTTGGGGGTCATTTTTTACCGATCGCCATACTTTTCCTCTGTTATATATAACAGTCGGGAAAGTAAAAATATATGCTATTGATACACTGACTCATTTCACATTTCCTTTCAACTAGAATTCTGTTTAATGGATATAACCGATTATTTCTGTAGTAGAATAACATTTTTTATTGTTCCATTTTATATATTTACTACTACATTAAACGCCATAATAAATATTTCTATATTATGTATTATGAGATAGTAGTTTATTGAAAAGGACAAATGCATGTTTTCCATAAGTTTCAATATCAACTGCTTTACAATTTTAATCGTAATATAATTAATTACTTATACTACAGTTAATCGAACCTCCGGTTCCTATCCTTTTCACATCAAGTCTCGATTTTAACCTATATAATTCCATTTTCGAGATTAAGGAAGGACAGACAGATAGACGGACGGCTCTACAACTTGAAAATTGCAGCCTAATTAATGAGGC
Organism: Centruroides sculpturatus; assembly: GCF_000671375.1. Taxonomy (NCBI): domain Eukaryota; kingdom Metazoa; phylum Arthropoda; class Arachnida; order Scorpiones; family Buthidae; genus Centruroides; species Centruroides sculpturatus. Next base: position 633,414 of record NW_019384399.1, read on the forward strand.
TCGTTATTTATAAGAGATAAATGATTTATAAAACTCTTATAAACTCGACTAATGAATATTCTATTGATTATTTATATAGAATTATAGCTGAAATATTTAAATAAATATTTAAAAATAGCCTACTTTAAGAATTTTGTAAATTTTTAATGGAAATAAAAGTAAATTTATTAGTAAGTAATTATACGAAATCTGGAAAATTTACCTATAGCATATACGGGCATACCAATTTTGTTATTCAAATTTAGGAGTTTTAGACAGTAAAAACGTCCAAATAGGCAGATAAAAAGACACTAAAATAGGCATTACAATTGTCAAAAATGCATCGACGTAGACACCACAAAGAATTATGCAATTCCCATATTTTTATGTATTTAATTTATTACCATATCGTAACTAGTTTTACACAAGATATTATTTTTGCTCCCCCTCCTTTTTATAGAAAAAATGTTTTAAAAATATGCTAAAAACGGTCGATTATTTTTCAACTTTAACCAAAAATGTTACGAAATCGACCCCGCAAAAGTAAAATTTAAAGTTAATATATATATATAAAATGAGGCATTTTATGCCTCGTTTCAGAGCCCATTTTGTAGTAGATCCTGTGCCCGTGCACCCGTTGCATTTCCCTAGTTACGGCACAGTTTATTGTGCTGTAGTAACACTGGATCATCATTTATCAGCATTTTTTTTCTATATTATCTGGTATTACAGAAATTTTCTTGTCAGTGAGAAAACCCCCGAAATTTTAAATAAAAATTCTAATTCAATTTCTTTAAATAATTCAACTAAAATTGTCCAGAAAATTATTTTAAAATGTGTCATAATTTTTGTTACAACTAAAACAACTTTATTTTCTTCCATCTATACAGTACGAGAAGATACAAAGACATATTATTAATTAATTAAGTTAATGACTAGACAATTGTTAAAGATAATCCTAAACACTTAAAGAAATTCAGATATTTCAATAATTATTATTTATTTATATCATTTCAAGCATGGGCGCCCGCAGAGGGAAGGAAAAGATGCACTTACCTTCTCATATATATGTAGCCTTACACTCTCGACCATGGGATCTTTGATGCAATACCGTATTCTATTGTCTACTTGTGGAAAAAAATTTCCAATTATTTGTCTCCAAGCTTTGCCCTTTCATTGGAAAATTTTCTGCGAGTGCTTTTACGAAAAATCACTTGCATTGTTGGGCTGTAATTTGAAAAAAATTGTAGACCTATAAATTTCTACTATCGTCCGTCCGTCCGTCTGTCTTTACTTAATCTCGAAAACGGAGTTAGATAGATGAAAGAAGAGATCAGATATGGAATACTTGGAAGCAGGAGGCCCCGATTAACTATATAAGAAATTTCAATGTCAAACGGAAGTCACGTTATTTAATTCAAAACTTTTTCCCTGAAAGGTGTTTAGATAGGAGATCAACATGATTCTATCATTAAAGGAAAAGTATGATGTACAGGGGCAAGCCACTACTAATTTGAGTTGGAGAGCATATATTTTAAATTAAATAAATTAAAAATATATTTAAAAATTGCAGTATTGCCAGTATTGTGACGATATCACTATAAATAATTGCTTGTTTTTCTTGTTTAAAGATATTTCCAAGGAAATGTTATCTGCTTTACCTAACAAAACAAGAAAATAAAATTATTATTACGAAAATAATTGCAATAATTAGGATTTACATAAAGAAATAATTATTCAATATTTGATCATATTTCTATTGAAAAAAAATCAGCAAATTAACAGAGAAAAAATCACAATACAGAAATAAATAATTTTAAAAAATTGCGGAAATATTTGCAAAAATATATTTATGTTTTATTATCTACTGAATATTATTTAAAGAAAGAAGTAATATTATAAAAATTAATATAAAACAATTTAATGGTTACGTTGAATTACGAGCATCCGGAAGCTGTAAATGCTTTCGGATCACGAAACTCCTCATCCATATTGTCGCAATTACGTTTAAGGTTACTCCTACAGTCACGTGACCCACGATTTTATTATGGTTTAATTAAAATTATATAAAACTACGAAAATTATTCTCGTAAACGACGAAGAAACTTCACAATAGATAATAAAATAAAGAAAAAATTTATTATGCATTTTCTACTTTTTTATTG
>NW_019384399.1:636043-650514 GCF_000671375.1 Centruroides sculpturatus
TGTTGTACGAGTCACTTAGATTTTACAAATACGTGAGCCGTTCACACCCCGGCACACGTATTTGTAAAATCTAAGTGACTCGTACAACATGGAATTCATATAAAACGGAATTATCAACAGTGTTATAGGGGGTCTACTTTATGCCGAATTCTTTATAAAATAAAAAGCAAAATATCTTTTATAAATTTTAAATAATAAAATATCAAGTTATTGGATTAAAGATTTTTAGACATGCTCCATTGCAAGTACATTAACGGCATGTAGAGCTTGGAAATTTTTCATGTTTTGTTTAGTTTTTACCTAATTGATTCAGTAGTTTCGATTGCCCAAGATAATGTCGACCAGAATACTTTGTATAATCAAAACTCGGATAACAAGAAATATTTGGTAAATTATTAAAGTTTTCGAGTACCCCGCATCACCCTGTCAAGATTTATGAAACGAACTGTACTTTATTATGTTGCCTTGTCTTTGTTGGTGAAGTATTCGGGTTAATTAGGATGCTACTGTATAAAATGAAGTAAATACAATAAATTTCAACTTTGTATAAATCGTTAAGTGTATTTGTATTCATAAAGATTTAGACAATTAGGCCTGCTTATATGGAAGGCAGAGAAAAAAGAATATGGCGGTTCTTTAATAGATATCAATTTCAATCAAATGTAGAAAAAATTTATTTTTGAGAAACCAAGAAACATCATTTAGGCACTTAAACATGTAATTGAAGTAACCATGTGCACTTTTTGCAATGTGCAATGTGCAATATTTTTATCGAATTGTAATCAAATAACAACACAAAATCACGTTTATTTGTTAATTTGTATTCGATAATAATCGGGATAAGGGCTTAAGGGGTTTATTAGTAACCCAGTCTTAATTTGTCAATAAGAATTTATAAGTGGTATACAGTACTTATAACAGAATTAGTAATTGTCGTGGCCGAACCCACAATGGGTATGTAGGTTAAAAAAAGCCCTCTTAGTGCTCACAGGAAGAAGGATAAAACAATGAAAAAAATTTTTTTGCTTTTCTGTGTTAAATTTTACCTCTTTTTAGTTCTTTAATTTAACGATTATAATTAATGTTGGTCCACACAACAGTAATTCGATTGATAATAGCGGTTCTTCAGCTATGAATATGCCATCACTTTCACAATGAGATAAATTTAGGCAAATCCCTAACATTTAGTTAGTACTGAACAGGGGCGGATCTACATAGGGACTAATAGGGCATAAGCCCTGAGCCCCAAGTGTCAAGGGCCACAAAATTGAATTATTATCATAAATTTTTAATACTTTTTCATTAACAATGAGCACTTATCGTATAGTAAAAAATTGTTAATAGGTTAGGTTAGATAAAAATGAAGCCCCATTGGACTTCAATAAGCCCTAGGCCCCGAAAAACGTAAATCCGCCCATGGTACTGAAGTAACTAAAACATCATTATTTTCTTTATTCAAGTTCGACGTTAAAATGGCTTCCTTCTGATCGTGTATTCTGTTGGTCAATATCCGCCTTTTTGTGATGAAACTTTTTAGCAGAAGAACACTAGTCGAAATATAATGAAAATATCTGTATACCATAAGTTGCTCTGGCCGCTTATAGTCATTTAAAACGATTCGGTACACGGTATGTAAATTCTAGATACACTGCCAATTGTTTTCGTTGTTACTTTGGCGAAGCTAGACGTCACACTGCTATTGTTCTATGGACTTTAAATGAAGCAGAAGAACGAATCTTCGTGTGGTGCCGAAGTATTTGTCCGAGTTTCGTAAATTGGAAAGGGTTCGGGTGAAAGGTCATTTCCGGTGACAAAGACATATTCGGTATAAAATTACACATCCATATAAGAAAGCCTTGACAGAGAAAAGATTTATTTCTTCCGGAAGAAGAAAACCCTTTACCACCAAGGCTTTTTATGGTTGATGGATTTTTTCAAGATCACTTTAGAATCTTTACGTGAATGTCTCGCCACCGACCATTCAGGAACTTCGGGTATCCATGAGAGACGAAGTGTCACAATTAACTGCTTGTGTTTTGATGTCACAATTGTTTTGGTGTTGGTAAAATCATTTTAATGATTTAGCTATTCAAGAGGCAAGAAGTTCAGACACTACATTTCAGAGATTTTATGCAACACTTAGCATTTCTTTAAATTAAATAATTATATAATGAAATATAATTATCTTATTTCTGCATTTGTCTTTGTGATTTTAACTGTAACAGGATATTCCTACTTATTTCAAGGTTGTGCACGATAATAACTACAAACTATAAACAAACAACATTGCCTCGTAATATTATAGAAACATACATTTAATTAAATAACTTGATACTATTTACTATGGATAAAATGGTGCCAGTTTAAAGGAACTTTCAGGACTTTATCTACATCTTTATAATTTCAAATTCAGTAAAGTAAATTCTGTTTTACAAATGGTAATTTTCAGAAAATGTAAAATTATTTTTTGAACGGTAATTATTTAATTTTTGAGTTGGATTACAGTTGAATTAATACTACATTCATTTCGTAAATAAATTGAGCAATTATGAAATGTGGCATGGCATTAATTAATTTTTATTTGAGCTCATTATTTTTATTACGGGTATATCACCGAATTTTCGGCATCTCCTTTAATCCAGATAAAATTACGACAGGGCACCAGACTAGTTTACTGATGATGTGTGCAAGACATTCTTATTTACATTATTTACATTGTACTTGTTGGTGATACCGCAATGATGTGATATCTTTATTTAGTTTGCTTAGATTTAACCTTAGCTATGGCTTTTAAGAGAGATGAAAGTGTCAGTGGTAGTGCTAAACGTAATTTAAATTCAATATTTATTTGAATTCAGGTTTCTGACAGTCCATTGTATATTTTAGACACATGGTAGGTATATAATTAATGGGTAGAGATTTGTTGATGAATTATTATTAAATGTGACCACGGTTGGTTCGGCAAAATGGTTAATCTAACAAGGCTTTGCAATTCAACCCAGAAGTGAACTGTACCACTCAAAAATTATATTTGCTTAAAACTGATGTTAACTAACTTTATCTGAATATAATTCTACAGAAATTACTTCTGAATTTGAAATTAAAAAAGTGTAGTGTTGGATAGAGAAGGATAGAAAATATTGTGAAAAAGATATCAGACATCAACGATCTCTGCACCTACGGTCATGAATAATAATGATAATGATTCATTATGATGATCAATACTCTGCTGCATTCGTTTCAAATAAAAATACTTTCGATAAAGATGCCTTAAACCACATTAATTGTTAATAGTGTCTTCACGTTCAGAATTTCATGAAGAGTTAAAGGAAATAAAATTTCTAAATATTGCTTAACGTTCTATTTACTCTTATGATTTTCTATAAATAATTTAATTCACGAGCGGGCACTTTCAGAGCAATATAACTGATATGATTGGGTTTAATTTTCGTGTACAGTATTTAGTTGGTTAGACTTGAAATCAGATCGACCAGCGTGATGGGACGAACGGGAAATATTCGAATTATCTTGATAAATTAGACGATTCAAATCGAATTTAAATCCAAACTTTCTAAATGAATAAAGTTTATTATAGGGACATTAATAACAATTCAGATAACTCAATATAGCATTTTGAATATATAAGAGAAACAATCGCAATTGGATTGGATTCAGTGGAAAAAATCACTTAATATGCATACGAAGAATTGAATGAAATATCTAAAAATTAATTTAAATTAGTGTTTTTTTTTTCTTGTCTCTTTCCGTTTTGTGACCATTTACCATTAATTGAACCTTTCTTCCAACGTCCTCACATGGGTTCGGTGTGCTCATTAAAAACTCCTGGAGTTCTCAGCCAGGATTTGAGCCCGGGTATCCAGAGCGGTAGACTGACGACTTAACCGCAAGGTCTTCTGGCCTAATTTTTATTTTTGTTATAATATAACAAATAAAAATCTGGTAGCTTAATTAAGGTCCTATTGCTGAACTCTCCTGGTACTCGAACAGGAGTTTCAGGAAACCAGGAAGGAAGTCCGATCATTTTCAATCATATTACAATATAAATTTAAGTAATAACAAAAGTTTAAGAAGAGTAATTTTGTAGAATTGTGATAAAATTCACTATTTATAAGAATGTTTAGTTTAAAAAATGTTATGACACATTAGCACGAAGTTGTGTGTGGCGCCATCTGTTATGAGATTTTTATTTAAAAATAATTTTTATATTATTAATTATCATAAAAAGATAAAATGCTTAATCTTTATGATAGAGATGAGTTTTAAAAAAAATTGTAAAAATGCCCGTAACGAGTAAAATTTTCATTAAATCTGATTCCATTCGAGATATGGCATTTGTTCCCACAACTTCACTCCCTTTAACCACAAAAATTTTAACTCTGTTCTCGAGAAAAAACAGACTGACAGACAGACAATGAGACGGATGCCAGTGGAAATTTATAGGTCTGTAATTTTTGAAAATTGCAGCCCAATTAAGTATTTGATAAAAATCTCTTATATAAGGCTAAATAACAATAATATTTTGTTTTCGTTATTAACCAATTAGATTTAAAATTTCTAATATTTAATTTTAGTTCAATCTACTTGATTATCATTTTCAGTTTAACATAGCTTATTACTTATTGGCATAATGCTAAGCGATTAAAATAATTATATCCAGATGAGTCTGTCGCCATATTGAATAATATTTTGCATAGATTTTTCGTTATTACAGTAATATTTTTGTTAAAATGTTACAAAGATACGCATTGCTTAATATTAGAAATCTGATCAAAATCATTTTTCATAACATGAAATATAAAGAAACCAGAAGACCAAATAATTGTAGCCTACACAATATTGCATAGGCCTATGTTTTATTTTTTCAATGTGGTAGTCCTGTGATCCATAAATTGCAAAGTTCTGTATCTCATCGAGATACAGATGGTAAATTACAATTCAGAAACGTAATACAAAGTTTTATATATATTTTTATAGATTTTTGCTCAATGCTGTAATCGATGTCATCCTGAAAGACTCGACAATAGACACTTGATTTCTGCCAATGGCCGAAGTGGTTCGGTCATTGGCATGCCACTTTATGAATTTCGGGTTTATGGCCGAATCCTCAGATATTTTCACGTTTCAGATAGTTTAATCCTGTTAAGTTTCATCATCCTGCTACTTTTAGTCGAATCCGTGAGGACCACCACGAAAAAAAAACAAAAACTTTTAGACATTTCAAGACACCGAGGATGGAAAGAGTTTCAAATAAAGGCTCTTCATAGAGAGTTTCTAAATTCTTGCTTCACTGACCCCAAAAGTTGATGGCATTTCCGTGAAATTTATTTATCCGAGGGGTTATTGAAAAATAGTTAAAATTTAGACGAAAAACATGTATAAGTTGGCTATAGACTGTAGACTATGTTATATCCAATATATGTGCAATATAGTTTTATATATAAGATATATAAAACTATATTGCATAATTTTTAAAATATGTGTATACTTTTTAAAAATAAAATGAAAGGTTTTATATGAAATATGCATATTTGTTTTTATTGAATATCGATATTACAATAAAGAACTGCCAATACGATATCGATCCATTGGATACAGTAGGCTTAATCTGTTTAGCTTTTATTGGATATTGGCATAAAACAAAAAATTATGATGTATTACTCGATAATAAATGTACATATATGAATTATTAGAAAATATTTTCAATTCTTTAGAAGAATTAATAACAAAAGCAAATACCGTTTTAAATTAGAAACTTTTAACTTTTCTAGAATGTTTCAAAAATATTTCAAAATAAAATCTGGAGAATTTTTTAGTCTTATGCTATATAATTTATTTATTTAAATTGATTATAAGCTTTTTGATGATTATAATCTTCATATTAAAAACTGTTAATTGAAAAGAATGTAATTATGTCTGTTATCAATGAAACAACTAAATAATATTTGATTTGTAAGTTGTAACCGTCGTAAAAGCTTTTGCTAACATCTGTGAATAATTCAATCTGTACATAAAATGATATATAAAATTTCATTATAATTCAATAGCAAATAATATTATAAACTGTGCCAACCTTTACCTTGACATATTATGTACTAGACGAATATAGGTAAGTGTAAGGTAAATATAAATATAAATATACATAATATTTTTTGATAAACTATTACATTTAAAAAATTTTTTAGGTTAAAATTTATTAATAATTTATTTCAAAATGTTTCATTCCAGCTGTTATTACTGTAACTAAACATATTTCATTAACGTATTAGTTTTACTACGATAAAAATCTGTTAATTGATAAATATTTTAATTTAAGATCATTTAGTTAATATAAATTTCTAAAGCCAAACAGATTTATAAAACATCTTCGATTTATTACTTTACAAGGTTAATTATTGTAATTCATTAGAATAATTAAAATTTTATTTGGTTCGGGTTTAAATTTTATGTTTTGTAATGTGTTATCGTTTTCTTTTTCCTGTTAAAATTTAATTTCAATTCTATATCACTTATATATAGATCTGAATTTTATATAAAAACAAAGCGCACTTATTCTTGGGATTATTCTTATCCCTATAAGAATAGGGGATCGTCCCCTATCGATCCCCTATAAGAATGAGGGATCGTCCGTAAATTACGTAATGTTACTTTTATACTTTTCAACTATTAATACCATTCCACTGCTGTAACGCTCCACAATGCATCAAACTACACTCCTCTAAAAATTACATAACCTCCAATAAGTAAAATACTAATATCTTCTATCAACTCCCTTAATTGTAGTAAGGAATAATACACAGCATGTGGTACCGAACGTAACAATTATTTTATTAATTACGTGTATAACTTACAAAGTAGTGACATAAACAGTACGGTTCGCTATGCAACAACACTTCAGAAATCGTTCTGTTACCCAAGTGCTGAGACCTTAGAATTAAGTAACATTTTTGTAAACACCTCCTTCTCCTTGTAACGCATCGTAATGATTACCTGTCTACCTACCTTAACTGTGTTACGTAATTTATACACCGTATGCTACGTAATTTAAGGTATAATTTAAGGTTTAAAATGATTTTAAAAGTTATAAATGAGAGTAAAAAATTCCAAAAAAAAGTACTTGAAATTCGCTCTAAAATTTAAGTTATTTGAGTCATAAACATATGGTTTTAGTATATGTGCATTGTTTGAATGATTGACTAATCTTCTATTTATTTTATTTATTTACTCGTTTTTTAGATCTGAAACATAGACATTTAATATGATTTTAAGATAATTTTATTTAATTTTAATTATTATATTAATTAAAAATATTTCATTATTTCTTTCAATATTGTCCAACTTGATATATGAGGCTGGATTTGCACATAAGCTAATCAAGCCGCAGCTTAGGGCCTCGCATTATGAGCTTAAGGCTCACATTTTTACATGTATCATTATTTAGTGATGGGGAGGACCTTTTATTATAGTTTATAGCTTGGGGCCAGAATAAATTTAAATTCTAGCACTGGTAATCAGGGCCGTGGAGAGAGACAAGTTAAGGATTTCTCTCCGGATCCAGGGAAAAGTTAGGGGCCCATAGTGGTATAAATTAATTAATTAATTAATGCTATTCTTACTAACAAAAAATATCTTTAAGATTGCTATTTATTAATTAAAGAAACGTTGTACGTATTTCATTTGTTCAAAAATAAAATAGAAAATGATAAAAGGGGGCCCGTAAAAGAGCAAAAAGGTCCCGCTCTACCCCTGGTTCCATACAAGTACTCGACGAATCTACTATGCTAATGTACTCAGAATTCTCTCCTATCTTTCATAATCTCAACGTCAATTCTCAGCAACAAAAATGTTACTTTATTTTCGTTTTTTAGTAATAATTTTTTAATAATTTAATCACAATTAATGACTTAGAAGAACAGTTTCAGAGGTTTATATATACGTAAATATTAACAAAATAAAAAAACAACTTCCCATAATTTAGTTACTCTTTCCATTATTCCATACGATTTCATTATTGGATCTCTGTACCGAAGGCCTATTAACTTTACTAAATTTAAACAAACAGTTTAGGCATTCAAGCAAAATCTGAATAAACACATTTAATTACACAAACTTTAATTAAAATCCAATTTTCTCTCCAATAAAATGTTTAGTTAAATTTTAACACGTTCAGGAGAAAACTCCATTAAGGGTGCGATTCTAATTCGCTTTAATTCTTCATAACGGGAAACAACTAGGGAGATAAAAATTTGCAGGAACACTTTTATAAAGTTTATTTTAATTATTCATAAATTCATTTTTTTGTTTACAATCTACCATTTTTTTAAAAAAAAATTAACAATGAAGCCTACTTCCAATTAAGGTTGAAAGTAGGTTTCAAAGAATTAATCAAAAAGGAAATAGGTTTCAAAGAATTAATCAAAAAGGAAATAGGTTTCAAAGGAAAAATTCTTCTTGTAAATAGGTTTTAAAGGAAAAATTCTTCTTGTAAATAGATTTCAAAGGAAAACTTCTTTAAATTGGAAGTAGATTTTAAAGATTTAATCAAAGGAAGCCGGTTTTAAAGAATTAATCTTTTAAAATATCTTGTTTTAAGCTGGTAAATAATACATTTACTCGAGATAAATATTTTTAAAAATATTTAAATTGCAAGTTTCCAAATTTAACGTTAAATTAGATTTTATTGATAAAAACTCGCTTCAATATTTTATAATAAAATTCTCCATAGTATAAAAAAATATAGTAATATAATAACATATTAATAAGAAAACAATTCGATGTTTGTATTTTCGAAAATTTTATTTTATTTTTTCATTTTTTTTCTAAACTTTTCGAATTATTTTAGTAACTTAATTACTTCGAGGAATAATTTCAAATAGTTTTGTAGGAGTTTAAAAATAATTTCAATATTATAGTTTTGTCATATATATTTATAACTATCGTATATCATTGCTTAAATTATTCTTTAGGCGATATCCATCATTCTGTGGTTAATATGGAAATTCCGACGATAATGAAGCTAGAAGGAAAATTTCCTCTCGATAATAATAATATTCTACATAGAAAGCGGCGCCATCTATCTGACGAAATTAAAATAAATAACTTTATAACGGAAAAAAACTACGAAAATTAATTCGAAATTATTAATTACTCTACTTTATTAACACGTAATAATATTTTATTATTTTTTTTAACATTGTATTACGGAAAACTTTCTCAATATTTATTTATTTATTTATTCTCTCTGGCTATTAATGACTATTGAAAATTTTCTTTTTATTAGCAAGTAACGCGTCATTCTGGTATTCATTTAAATTTACAGCTATAGAGCTATACAGCATATATATAAAATTATACGCAATGTTCGTCCATAAATGACGCATGCAATAGACAACGCCCTTTCATCTACTGCGCACGCTCCGACCGGATGCGATTCTTGACGACACAACGAGCGACCTCTATTATGGCAAAAGGTTCCGTTACGTTCGGAAGGTCCTGCGTGGTGTCCGTCGACTGTGCTTACAAATTGTCGTAAGTAAAGTAAACCGAACGGAAAATGTGTTTGTTTTGATATACGTAGCATTTACTCGACGTCGTTTCTCGTTAATATATAAAGTAAAGGGATAAATAGTCGTGCAATTAATGATTACTTGTAGCATCGACGTAGAATTTCTGTTTTATTAGCAAAATTTACTAGTTTGATCCTTATTTTGCAGCCTGTTACAAACGCTACTACAGCTTCATTATGATAATATCGGGCTATACAATAATTTAATGTATTACCTGTGTAATTTTACAGTGATTAAATATGTTGTCAGAATATTGAGTAGATTTTAAAATTTTTATATAATTCAATGTTGTTTGGTGTATTTTTATTGGAATTTATCCTATGTTTTTCTTATGTAATGGAAAAATTAATTGAATATGTAAAAAATCAAATATTTTCTGATGATGTTTGGGTATGATGATTAATGGGAAATGTTTTGCTTTTGTTTTTGTTTTTTGTTTTTTTTTTTCTTTTTTCCTTCCTTCCTACTTTTTATTCAATAATAATCGAATATTTATTCTAAAAATAGTTTAGTTTTAATATTTCTCTCACCTTGATTTTTTTTTCTTTTCCTTTTTTTTTTAATAAGAAGGGAAAAGTAACTTATATGTTAAATTGCCAACATTTAAAAAGATTTGAGATTATTTTACACTTTATATATTTTTTATTAAATTAAACCAGCTTACGTTAATACCATTTTTAGCATTATGAAAATAATTTTAAAGAAAGGCTCTCCGCATTTAAAATCGGTGGCGTGTTATAGCTTAATAGGGCATGGCGAATTTGAATTAGGGAGCCCCGTGTATGACTCGAGAATTTTTGGGGGAAAATATTCTCTATAAAAGATTGTTTCGAAGCCCCGGGCCCCTGCCCTTTTTGCCCGTAGTGCGCGCCACTGTTTAAAATATAACTTTTATGTTGCAAAGTTTTGTGGTAAAGTTAATAAATTAATGGTAATTTTTTGGACCCATTAAAACTTTTAATTAAAACACATATTGTGATTTATTTCATTTCTTAACTTGTAAATTATTAAAGTTGTTAAATGAGAATTTTGATTTGCAATATCTTGTAGATATATATTTGGTATAATTTAATTTTATGTTGGTTTTACTTAAGTACATATAGGTTATAAGAGTTTGGAGTAAAGGCTATCTGGAATAGACGGAATGATGCTGGAGTGGATAGAGCTAGGTGCAGGCTTATACCTAAAATACTAGTTTTTGCTATTTTGTTTAGAAAAGGTTATTTATACTAATGGAAAAACAATGAGACCCATATCTATTAATTATATTTCATAAAGTATTTTACTTAATATTAAACAATTTTCAATTTTGCTGGTAATTAAAGTATATGTATGATGATTTTGTATATGTGTAACATATATATTAATATAAATATGTGTATATATATATATTCATTAATAGTATAATTTACACTAATAGAATTAACATCAAATGATTAGCAAATGAAATATCTGTAAGATATGATAATGCTGCATTAATTCTGCAATTTATAAGTCTCATATAAATTATAAATTTAAGTTATAACTAAAGTAAGTCTATATTAATTTTAATTAAATTTGTGAAATGAAATTTTAAAGATGTAACAAGATCAAATTTATTTTAGTAAAATGTTTCCTTATAACTCAGCCCAGAAAATTTTTTTTAAGTTCTATATATAAACTTAATGATTTAATTTAAATGGCATATTTTACTTTGCAATTATTAAATATAAGTTACCTAGTTATATTTTTGGGTGTTCTTTTATTAATTTTAAATAAGTTTGAATCTTTTCAAACATATTACATCTATAATTAAAATATATTTTGAATAAATAATAGAATACAAATTTTTGCTATGTTTGAAATTTCTCTAAATATTTTTTCATTACTAGATTATATTTGAAATGAAAATAAATAGCTTTATAATTAGATTTTTTTCAAATGTATAATTGAAATTAATAATTATCAATTTTTTAAATTAATTTTTAAGTTGATATAAACACATTGAATTTCTTAAATCATGATTTGNGTTTTATAAAGCTCTATGATTTGATTTATTATTTATTCTTATTTATTTCTTTATTCTTCATTTATTATTTATTCTTATTTTTCAATTAGGATAGTTTTTTATTGAAACAGTTTTAGATAATATTGATCTTCAATACCATTTTCATTTTATTAAATGAATATGTTAAAGGACTGTTAATATTTTACAGTTCATATTAAACATTTTAATTTGAGCCAAAGTCTTTTCCAAGTAATACATTGGGTGGGTTGTATGTTTACCAACTATTTCATCAGTCAGTTCAGTTTGAGAGATTTTACCTTGAAGAAAATTATAAGGTATTCTATACTGGAGGATAGCTCTACCATTCTGTCCAATGTTAATGTTGCACCCACAAGTTTAGCAATATTACATTTTTTACATAATACAACCGAAGATGAATCTGTGTTTATCAAGACCAATCCAGATAATTCCAGAGTGTTCAACCCTAGTGCAAACATCACTTTCCTTACTTAATACAAATTGTTTATACTTGTCTGATATTAACACACTATATTCATTGTCAGGTACAGATTACTTAACTACAGAATTACTTTTTGATCAACCATATGATGTCTTTTGTAGGATATGAGACTTATGCAAACATACGGATGCTTAGATATCCAAATTCTTTATTCCCTTGATGGGTGCAATGAGAAGAATTAAAGTACAGAGGTGTTTATTTCAGTAGATTGCTAGAACTCTGAATTGTTCAAAGTTCTAATCAGTTTTCCCCATTAGAAATAATAGAAAGTAAATTAATCTATTTCCAGATCCTAAAATAATATCCATTTTGATAAACTTAAACAGCATATATACTGTACATAATTTAAGGTAAAAATAATATAGTTAAATGCCCTAAATAATAAATTTAAACATAAAAAAAAATAAATACACAAATACTATGTAATAAAAATTATAGTTACTGGTTGCTTGGTATCAACTTTGATATCTTAAACATAGCTGCCAGATCTACCACACATGTACTGCTATTATGCCTCGTGACAAGTTTCTTTCTCACCTTAATCATCGTTACTATAACTTTCTGCTTAGACTTTTTAGCTTCCACATTCTTCTTGGATGCAAGTGAATCATTAAAAGTACAGTACAATGCACCACTGTATTCCATCCTTATTCCAGGAAGCAGAATAAATTTCAGATCCAGCTCTAGTTTGTTGTACAGAATAATTTAACCTGTGTAAATGTGGAAATGAACTTCTTCTGGAGCCTTAATTTTTCTTGCTGCTGACTGATGTAACCAATAGAATTTCTTATCTAATATGGTAATTACATACATGGTATAATGTACTGTACAAAGCAGTAACACAAACAGTATGATTTTCTATTGTTCTTGAAAAGTTGTAGTCAACTATCAAAAAGTTTAGATAAATTGAGATGTAATAAAATGAAACACTAGACTGACTTAGTTTCAGAATACAGTAGAGTGTCGTTTATCCGAAAGTCGGTTATATGAAGCGTCAGTTATCCGAAAGAATTCCAGTTGGCAAATTTAAATTTTCGCTAGTGCTGTGGCAATGCAATCTTTGGCTGTATCTTGGGCTACTCCAATATTTTTTATGTTTAGGTATGTGTTTTAGCTGGCAGCACTGTCACTTTTGTGTGGTGTTTTTCTGAGGACTGTGTGTCATGATGAATCGAACGTTTTTGATACTAGATAATTTCTAAAGTATAAATTTTTTTGTTTTTATATTTTTCAATATATTTATTTTCTTTGTAAAAAATAAATAAATAATTTTTAATGATACAATAGTCACGATTATTATTTTAAAAAGTTTACATTAGGCTTAACATCGACGAAAATTCAATGCAAAGCGACATGCAATGGAGAAAAATTTCAACACGGGATAGGTTAATGTATTTTTTCGTACATAATCAGTTATTCGAAAAATAAGTTATCCGAACAACCCCAGTCCCCAATTGATTCGGATAAACGACGCTCTACTGTAGTTTAGTTTTGAAATTCAAATTTGAAAGTTTTACAGTTGAAATTTGACAGCCAATTAAAAGCATACTTTTCAACTTCCAAATGTTAAATGGGTGGGAATCTAACAAAATCCATTAAAAATCTTAAACACAAGGAAATAACAACTCCATCTTATATAACTATCTAGTAAAATATATCTGTTACTTTTAATTTGAAATGCTTTTGAAAATTCAACTTCTCACTCTCAGAAAAAGACATTAATTGGAACAACAGATACTTTCAAACATTTTTAAATCGTAGAAATATTTTAATGTTTTCAGCCATAATATTTTAATAATTAAATGTTTTGGCTACTTTACATTTATTTTGTTATTTAGATACATTCTTATTAAGAGAACTTGTTTGACATTGCAGAAATAAATAGACCAAGTTTAGACCAGACAAATTATTTCTAAATTGTTTAGGGAAAACTAAAAATCCTTCACTATGAGCCTTAATGCAAGGATATCTGTAGGGTCATCCCATTTATGACACAGTTGTAATCTCCAGTAAAGATACAGTAGAGCCTCGATTATCTGACCCAATTGGGGACTCGGGTTGGTCGGATAATTGAAAAGTTGGATAACCGAAAAGTATGAAAAAATTGATTATTAGTGTAGTATATTATTATATCCCATGTAATTAGTATATTAGTATATTGCTATTAACCTACTTCGCGTTGAATTTTCATCGATGTTTAGCCTAACAAAAAATTTTTAAAATAATAATTGTTGCTATTGTATCATTAAAAATTAGAAAATTAAGCCTCATTTAAATACCGGCTCCCTTTCATGGTCGAATGAGTGTTGCCAGCTAAAACACGTAAAAATAATATTAAAGTAGCCAAGTCATAGCCAAATATTGTAGCGCCACATCACTA
>NW_019384399.1:651253-708431 GCF_000671375.1 Centruroides sculpturatus
AAGCATAGTACGGGGTCTGGGTGGTGCACTTGCCAATCGCACCACCCAGACCCCGAGGTGGTGCACTTGTCAGTTGTCCCTGATTGTTATAACTCCTCATCACAATATTTGCAATTTTTTGCACATTTAAAACAGAACACTGATAAAAATTATTAAGATAAAAAAGTAAAAGACTATATGACATCTATTAAAAATGTACTATCCTTCTTTGTTTAGAATATTGAAAAATGTTAAATGTCTTTTTAACTATAATATTAATGAATTGCTACTACAGTATATAAATATCAAACAAATGAACAGCTTACAAATACTACTAGACATAGTTAAACCTAATGTTTCCTGACACATTGTATGAACTTGAAATGATTGGGCTGCAATTTGAAAAAATTGTAGACCTATAAATTTCCACTGTTGTCCGTCTGTATGTCTGTTTTTCCCTAATCTTGAAAACAGAGTTAGTTAGATGAAAGATGAGACCAGATATGGAAACCTTAGGGGTATTTGGCCCTGATTAACTATGTATGAACTTTTGATGAAAATTGTTATTTTAATTCAAAAATTTTCCCTGAAAGGTGTTAGATAGATGATCAGCATGACTCTATCATTAAAGGAAAAGTATGATGTACAGGGGCAAGCCACTACTAATTTGAGGTGGAGTGCATATGTTTTAAATTAAATAAATTAAAAATATGTTTAAAAATTGCAGTCCAGCATTGTTATTATATCAATAAATAATTGCTCATTTCTTATCCATTCTCCACAGATGCTCTATTTTGTAGGCAAATTAGAGTAATTTTTTTTTAATGTCTGTATTTTGTGTGTTGTAGATTGCTTTGTCTGTGATCAGGCTGGTTTTAGGCTGTTATAATTACCTTATACTTGTAAGTTAATTGAATTCAAGGGTTGGATGTCATGCCAATCTTTGGTTAAGCAAGAGAAGAACAGGTTATCACACAGGCATTAATTATGTGTAAATACCACTAAATTTGCAAACACTTTTGACATGCTATAAAACGTCATCCTCAGGCAGATACAATCTCAAAAAAAAATTTTCGAACAAAGATTTTGAATTAAAACTAACAGCATTAGTTCTTTAGAACAAATAAAAATAAAGAATTTAAATTGACATGCTTGTGGTGACAATGCACATGCGCCATAATGTGTTGAATAGGTGCTGAGAACAGAGCTAGAGATGATCTTTTATACAAGCTGGTCCACATAGCATGCAACTCAAGCTTGGAGGAGTTGCATGCTATGTGGACCAGGCAAGGAGGGCCTCTCAAACATACACCAGGCTCCTTGATTGCAATACCTGAGCATTGCCACTTTGTCCCACAGCGGGGTGTGTTGATGTTGTAACACCATCCTTGCTAGCTCCTGCCTGCCCTGATAGTGTTTGGAGATGCAGTAAGATAACATTCTGGTTGTTGCTCCTATGTAGTGTGTGCAAATGCCAGATGTTGTGTTTTTCAATGGGATGAGAGTAAGTATATCCCAGACTTCTCTAGTATGGAAGCAGAATCCCTGTCATTGCATAGCAGCTTCCTAAGATTTGGTTGCAGAGTGACTAGCAGTAATAGCGTGTTGTCTAAAAATGCAGGCAATGATGCAGCCACAGAATGGTAATGAGAGATAGACTATTGTGCATTCCTTTTGGATGTGTAAAGTGGTGGTGGGAAAAGAGATCTTTTAACCTTGTTCAAGATATACTTATATTTGGAATTAGTATAACCCATTGCATTCACTGCTGAGTGAATGGCAGTAAGTTCAATATTGATAGCGGTTTGTGTGGAAGACAACAGAAAGGCCCTTCTAATTAAAGGGGCTATAGTTGCATTGATGTAGTGCTGCAGATGGTATGCTGTGTCAGGGATTAAAGGGATATGTTGTTAAATTTATGGAACACAGAGTACATTTTCAAGACCCAACCAATACAATATTAAGAAAAACATATAAGATTATAGCTCTACCAGGAATTGTAGCTTCCTTAGTAGGTCCTCCCAATCCACCAATGAATGTTGCTTGCCCTATATTATTTTTTGAGGTTAAAATCTATAAGTCTGCCTGGCCATTAAGACCTTTAGTCAACAAATGCACCCAGCCCACATACCACTTAGAAGCTGCAATATCAAAACAAATTACAGCTTTATTACCCCCTTCCATCTATGTGAACACAGCCTCTGTGGATGCTAAAGCAATCATCTTAACTAAACTAAAAGACCTCCTCGCCAATTCATACCACTTGTACAAGGTTGACGTTATTTCCTTTTATCTCTCTGTACCATATTGCGATGCTGTCATGCTTGCAAATACTCTGCTGCTCGACTCGGGCTACCCAACATCACATGTAATTCATTTATGTGAATTTCTCGTTCTCATAACTGAAAACAATTATTTTCAATTTAATGCCATGATATATAAACAGACATGGGGAATACCTATGGGTTCCCCACTATCACCTATGTTGGTAGAGCTCATTATGTGGAACATCGAATTTTCAGTGCCCCCTTGACCATCCAATACCCAATTATGTATTTACATTATGTTGATGACATACTGCTTCCGTGGGAAGGCTTTACTGAAGATTTAGAACAATTTATTCAAGTGTTGGTCTCTGTTTATCCTTCTATCAACTTGACAGTAGAGGAAGAACAAAATGCCAGAATCTCTTTCTTAAATCTAGAAATTCATACATCTTCTGAGCTCCTATTTTCTGTACATCATAGAAACAACAATGCACTGCAAATTATCCCTGCAACAGCCTTCTGACCTTTAAACTACATGAACTCTGCCATAACTTCCCTCATGCAGAGGGCTTACCTCCTCCCTTCCAACCAAGTTGCAAGTGGAAGTGGAAGTGCAACTCATTAGCAGAGCTATGCAAAAAGCTGGATATTCTAGATCTAAATTCCACTTTCTCCAAAATTGTGTTAAAAATAAACTATTTCCACAGTACAGTCTTTTATTACTAACATAGAAGATCTAAAAATAGCACATCCTCCGATACCATTTTTAGGCCCCATCTCTCTAAAAATAGTACATCTTTTTAGAATGAATGGTTTTATTTTACCGTTAACCACACAACCAACACTAAGAAGACTGTTATGCAATGACAGAGATATTTTTAAATTGAATGAAAAATCTGGGGTCTATCAAATTCCACTAAAACGTGATATGTCAGGAGAAGGGACCAACTACATGGGGCCACAGCCAGAATGTTAATTTCTCACATCTTAAAATATCAGAAACAGTAGACCGTCAACATAATTGGCAAAAAAAGTACTTGATCAAGATTATCAGCTGCTCTAGGCCCAAACAAAGTTACTCAAATGGTGCAATAATCGGAAAGAATTATTTATTTAGGAGAACATCTACATATCAGCTTTAACACTGTGCAAAACAATTCTTGAAATCCTACAAATATAGACATCTTAATTCAAGCAATCTAATCTACATTTCTAGAACATCATTATCACTCTCTACACATATTTGGGGATATTACGTCACTCATTTGCTGTTCAAAAAATTTTTGAATTCTTATTCTATTACAAATTCATATTGGTATTCTATCCACGCGCTTCATATAATTTCATAAATTGTTCAAAAGCTCAGAATTTGAAAACTGTTGTATTCAATATTCACCTGACGATGGTAGCTTTGGTTCAACAAACAAACACCTAGTTTGTTGAACCAAAGTCAAAGTTACATCATTAATGGCATCTTACAGAGGTGACAAATACTGAGATCCAAAAGTATTTAGCACATATTTTATATATTTTTAAATNGGGATATGTTGTTAAATTTATGGAACACAGAGTACATTTTCAAGACCCAACCAATACAATATTAAGAAAAACACATAAGATTATAGCTCTACCAGGAATTGTAGCTTTCTTAGTAGGTCCTCTCAATCCACCAATGTTGCTTGCCCTAAATTATTTTTTGAGGCCAAAATCTATAAGTCTGCCTGGCCATTAAGACCTTTAGTCAACAAATGCACCCAGCCCACATACCACTTAAAAGCTGCAATATCAAAACAAATTACAGCTTTATTACCCCCTTCCATCTATGTGACCACAGCCTCTGTGGATGCTAAAGCAATCATCTTAACTAAACTAAAAGACCTCCTCGCCAATTCATACCACTTGTACAAGGTTGACTTTATTTTCTTTTATCTCTGTACTATATTGCGATGCCGTCATGCTTGCAAATACTCTGCTGCTCGACTCAGGCTACCCAACATCACATGTAATTCATTTATGTGAATTTCTCTTTCTCATAACTGAAAACAATTACTTTCAATTTAATGCCATGATGCTCGAAAGGGTTGTCCCGCTCCGCGGTCGAGTTGTCTTGGCTGGTGACTTTAACGCCAAGCACTCACTGTGGGGTTCTCCCGTGGACGATCTGAATGGGAACATGATGAAGGAGACGGTGGAGGGGTGGGGTATGCATATTCTGAACGATCCGTTCGGGATTGCTACCTTCTCCAACGCCAATGGGGAAAGCTGGATTGATCTGACTATCGTTAGTGGAGCTATGTTGAGACTGACCTCTCAGTGGGAAACGATCGATGCGGAAAGCTGTAGTGAGCATTGTTTCATCTCTTTCAAGGTGTCGAACGGCTCGATTGCCTGGCCGAGCTACCGCTACATGCTGACCGCCGGAAACCGCGATCGTTTTAGCAAATGCCTCAAAGAAAAGACAGCCGATATCGCCATTCAAGTCTCTAAGGTTGAGAGTGTCGAGGATCTGGTGGATGTGGTGGCAAATTTAACCAATGCGATCAGAGGAGCAGGAGACTGCACACTCGTGCAGTGGCAGCTCCACAAACACCGGTCAGTTACCTGGTGGACCCAGGAACTGAGTGTCTTTTGGAAGCGTGTGAGGGCGCTCTGCCGACGCTTTCAACGATGCAGGGACAATGACCTTCGGGCTACCAGGAAACTGGAGTTCCAGAGGGCCAATGCTGAGTACAAGTGCAAATTAAACGATGCGAAAAAGACCTCATGGCTCGGATTCTGTAAGGAAGTTAGTGACAATAACCCGTTCTGTCTACCCTACAAGCTAGCAGTGGGCAAACTCAAGCATAGTACGGTCTTGGGGGCCATGAAAAGACCTAATGGCACCCTAACCTCCACACAGGAGGAATTGATACAGGTGCTGCTCCGCTCGCACTTTTCGTGCGATGAGCAGTCCGATGATACCGAAGAACATTGGCGGCTTCGAAGTGACGCGGAGTTGCCCGTTCTTGAGGCCGAGTTACCCGTGCCAGTGTCCAAATCTGAGGTAGTCCACGTTGTGGACATGCTAAGGAAGAGGAAGGCACCTGGCGTTGATGGGATCACGGCCGAAATGGTACAAGTTCTACAACATGAACGTCCTGGCCTGCTTCGTGAGCTGTATCAGAAGTGTCTGCAACTGGGTCACTTCCCAGTATTGTGGAAACGGGCGCGACTTGTGTTTATTCATAAGGAGAGGCGCCCGAAGGATGAACCGAAGTCTTATAGACTGATCAGTCTCTTGCCAGTCCTAGGGAGGTTCTTGATAGAATCCTTAGTGACAGAATACATTACCACTTAAAGCGGAAAGGGCTGTTACACCCACACCAATATGGGTTCCGGCCGGACTTGTCTACCTGCCAGGCGCTACATCATGCGGTTTCTCTGGTTCGCCAGAACCGCCAGCAGGGCCTCCACACATCGCTCGTTTCGATGGACGTCGCGGGGGCATTTGACAATGTCTGGTGGCTATCCATTGTGGGTGAACTGAGGAAGGCGAACCTGCCGACCACCCTTGTATCGCTTACCAGGAGTTTCCTGAGCGACCGCGAGGTAATCTACGAGACGCCGAGTGCAAGACATACGAAGATACTGGAGAGGGGCTGTCCCCAAAGATCCTGTATCGGGCCTTTGCTATGAAACATTTTAGCGGACACGGCGCTGCAACTAGTCCTTCTGGACGATGTCCAGCTGCAGGCATATGCTGACGATCTGTTGTTAGTATTGCAGGCTACAGCCGTAGCGACATGGAGAGTCGCGGCAATGAAGCAATAGAACAACTCGTTCGCTGGGGAGAGCTGCACAAGCTCTCTTTCAGCCCCGAGAAATTGGAGGCCCTGACGGTGGCCCGGACTGGAGTGTTGGCCCGCCGACCAATATACCGGATCCGGGGAAACCCCATCAGAAAGTGAGCGAGATTAAGTACTTCGGTGTTACCATCGATCAGACACTATGCTGGACGCCCCATCTGAGGAACGTCTGCGAGAAGACGAACCTCATGATAGCAGCACTATCAAGACTAGCGAGACAGGACTATGGCTTAGGTGGAGAAGCGCTCCGCACCATCTACAAGAGGTGTGTGGAGCGAGTCGTCTGCTATGCCTGTGGAGTTTGGTGGAACGACACTGCCAATGTCAAAATGAGCAGGACGCTGTTCACGATCCAAAGGCCCGCTGCCCTGCGGATCACGAGAGCTTACAGATCTGTGTCTACGGACGCAGCCCTGGTCTTGGCCGGGCTGCTCCTGCTGCCTTGGTAGTCAGCCAAGAGGTGGCCTTCTACAGAACCACAGTAGAAGGATTAGAGGCAACGCATTGTAATCAGAAGTACCCAGTCAGACTTAGGCATAGGGTAGAGGTCTTCAAAGTCCATCCGGCCCAACAAATTGGACTCGGCTGGGAAGTCGGTGAACCGACTGGTACGGGTGTTGAAATATACACCGATGGCTCAAAAGACGGCAGCTTAGTAGGTGCCGCATTCTGCGTTTTCTGTAATGGAGTGCAAGTGTACGAACAGTCAGTCAGATTGAATGAGAAGGCGTCCGTGTTCCAGGCAGAACTGGTGGCCTTGGTGGGGGTGTCCCAGTGGATCCTATTACATCCGGGTCCAGAGCCGGTCACGGTTTACTCTGATAGCCAGTCGTTGCTACAGGCTTTGAACGACGGGTACCATCGCGATTCGCTGGTACATGAGATCAGATGCAAGGTGCTGAGGGTGAGGCACAAGTGACAAGTTACCCTGTGTTGGGTCCGAGGCCACACCGGGATCCTGGGTAACGAGCGTGCTGATCAGCTAGCAAAGGCGGGAGCTAGCGGTCCTTTTATAACGAGGACGGTGGAACCCTCGGCTGTTTATATCAAAGGTACCTTGCGAAAACGATCGATGACCATCTGGCAAGAGCGCTGGAATCAAAGTACAGTAGGTAGGTCAACCTACGCCTTCGTGCCTGTAGTTGGCCTCACTTCGGTGTGCTGCAATAGGCTCACAACTCAGATACTGACTGGCCACGGGAAGTTTCCCCACTTCCAGTCTCGTTTTGGGCAGGGAGATGGTAGCTGCTCCTGTGGGAGTTCTTGCGGAGACGCAAGACACTACGTACTTGACTGTCCTCTTACTGAGGATTTCCGCCGAGGGGCCAACCAAGTCAACTGGTCTCGGCCGCCTGAACAAGTACTTTGAACGCTAGCATCTAGTAAAGGAAACTTAAAGAAACTAAAGGAATTGATGGAAATGATCATAGACTTATGATCTATGTGCCTAGTGGACGCACTGGGTTGGGCCCCCTCTTTCTTGTAGGGAAGGGGACCCTGCTGTCCGATATCTATTAAACGAACAATTAATTAGTCAGTGGAATAAAGTGTAGCACATGCTGCACAACTCTAAAAGCTATGTCACGTTAGAGAGCTAGGCCTAGCGACTGTGAAAGTTCTCGCAGGGCCAGGCTTTGTCGTTTGTAAAGCGGCAGAAACCCCTCAGTCGAAGACAAAGGAAAGACATAGTCTCTCAACCCTGTGGTGTCAATTAGGCGGGGCAGGGAAAGAGATCCCTATCCGGGAAACGTTCCTTAGGAGACTTAGGACTTAATGCCATGATATATAAACAGACATGGGGAATACCTATGGGTTCCCCACTATTACCTATGTTGGTAGAGATCATTATGTGAAACATCGAATTTTCAATGCCCCTTTGACCATTTAATACTCAATTATGTATTTACATTATGTTGATGACATACTGCTTCCATGGGAAGGCTCTACTAAAGATTTAGAACAATTTATTCAAGCGTTGGCCTCTGTTTATCCTTCTATCAACTTTACAGTAGAGGAAGAACAAAATGCCAGAATCTCTTTCTTAAATCTAGAAATCCATACATCTTCTGAGCTCCTATTTTCTGTACATCATAGAAACAACAATGCACTGCAAATTATCCCTTCAACAGCCTTCCGACCTTTAAACTATATGAACTCTGCCATAACTTCCCTCATGCGGAGGGCTTACCTCCTCCCTTCCAACCAAGCACTAGTGGAAGAAGAATTGCAACTCGTTAGCAGAGCTATGCAAAAAGCTGGATATTCTAGATCTAAATTCCACTTTCTCCAAAATTGTGTTAAAAACAAACTATTTTCACAGTCTTTTATTACTAACATAGAAGATCTAAAAATAGCACATCCTCTGATACCGTTTTTAGGCCCCATCTCTCTAAAAATAGTACATCTTTTTAGAATGAATGGTTTTATTTTACCGTTAACTACACAACCAACACTAAGAAGATTGTTATGCAATGACAGAGATATTTTTAAATTGAATGAAAAATCTGGGTTCTATCAAATTCCACTAAAACGTGATATGTCAGGAGAAGAGACCAGCTACATGGGGCCACAGCCAGAATGTTAATTTCTCACATCCTAGAATATCAGAAACAGTATACTGTCAACAGAATTGGCAAAAAAAAGTGCTTGATCAAGATTATCAGCTGCTCTACACCCAAACAAAATTACTCAAATGGTGCAACAATCGGAAAGAATTATTTATTTGGGAGAACCTCTACATATCGGCTTTAACACTGTGCAAAACAACTCTTGAAATCCTACAAATATGGACATCTTTATTCAAGCAATCTAATCTACATTTCTAGAACATCATTATCACTCTCTACACATATTTGGGGATATTATGTCTCATTTGCTGTTCAAAAAATTTTTGAATTCTTATTCTATTACAATTCATATTGGTATTCTATCCACGTGCTTCATATAATTTCATAAATTGTTCGAAAGCTCAGAATTTGAAAACTGTTGTATTAAATATTCACCTGACGATGGTAGCTTTGATTCAACAAACAAACACCTAGTTTGTTGAACCAAAGTCAAAGTGACATCATTAATAACATCTTACAGAGGTGACAAATACTGAGATCCAAAGGTATTTAGCACATATTTTATATATTTTTGCCTTTTTTCAAAGTGTCTAAATGTGTTGTATAGCTTACATGTAAATTAAAAACTTCGTTTTTGAGAAGATTTGTAGTGCATAGAAATCTCACCATATATCCAACTGTCAGTTGGATATGTGGTGAGACAGGAAAAAGCATGTATTACATAAGTATCCAGACCTTAGTAATCACATTTAATTCCAACAATTTTGTCTTGCATATTTGACAAAGTCATATTATATTTATAAATATTTTTGCTACTGCCATCTACATAATTTTATAAGTTAATTATAATATAAATATCATAAAATTAATTTTATGATTTTATTTACAAAATTAATGTTTTAATTATTGGCAATAAAAATTAGTTTAAATATATTTTAGACTAAAAATTTTTTCTATAACGAGTTTTATGAAATTAAGAATTGCATTAATATTTTTCATTTTTGTATTTAAGACATTGAATCATAGCAGCTGTGATAAAAGTCATTTTCTTGCAGCCTATCAAACTATTGAATTGAACCAAATTGAATTTATTAATTCCTTTAAGGGTTAGAACCCTTAAAGGAATTAATAATAATAAGGAATAATAACTGGAATAGGGGAAATACATTAGCTAAAATTTTATTTAACATATATGTTATTTTTAATAAATAGAAATATCTATTATGAAATAGTTTTGTACAATATCATTTTTGTAAAGAACATGGCTGAGTTTATANAATATAAAATTTAATGAAAATGTTATAAGAATATAATCTAAAATGAAAAAGAAAAGTTCTATTATAAAATATCCACTAGCTGTTCATATTAATCTGAAATTAAAAAGTGTATTTTGAAATTATTATACAGTTCACTTTAAAGTCATGTTAGAGCCATCGTCATCAGAAGAAGAAAGTGATAATGAAACTGTTGAAGATGAAAGTTCAGAGGCAACACAACTTCCACCAGCTTCAACTAATTTGGAGTTGCCTCAAAGCAGTAGTGTTTCAAGAAACCTTTCTCCTTCAAGTGCTGGAGATACTTTAAGTGTTGGTAGTGGATCACAGCAATGGACCAACAGTCAACGCCCTTCTAGTCCAAGCCCATCACTTGTAAGTGAGAAAGAAAAGGAAAAAGAAGATCCAGAAAAAACAATTGAAAAAGAGGAAGAAGAAAGAAAAAAACGTCTTCAGTTATATGTATTTGTTTTAAGATGTATTGCATATCCTTTTAATGCTAAACAGCCAACAGATATGACTCGTAGACAAACTAAAGTAACAAAACAACAACTTGAAACAATTTTAGGTCGTTTTCAATCTTTTTTAAAAGGAGAAACACAAATAGCTGCAGATGAAGCATTCCAAAATGCAGTTCAAAATTACACTGAAGTGTTTCTTAAAAGTGATAGAGTAATGAGAATGGTACAAAGTGGAGCATGTTCTGCACATGATTTTCGTGAAGTATTTAGAAATAATATTGAAAAGAGAGTTAGAAGTCTACCTGAAATTGATGGCTTAAGTAAAGAAACTGTCTTAACTTCTTGGATGACGAAGTTTGATGCTATTTTTCGAGGTGATGAGGATTCACGGAAACCTCAAAGTAGAATTCAACAAAATATTGCATCAGAACTTATATTAAGTAAAGAACAACTGTATGATATGTTTCAAAATATTCTTGGAGTGAAAAAATTTGAACATCAGTTATTATACAATGCATTACAGGTAATTATTAACTTTAATATATTAAACTTTATATAATTATGATAATTTGTTATTCCATATATTAAATTTTATAACCTTCTACATTTTGTTTAGTTTATTATTTATAAATTGCTTTTGTTGCAAATTTTTTTTAATACATTTGAATAACATTTATTATAAATTGTTGTATATTTAGATTATGATGTTATAAAAATTTTATCAAATACTATATGAATATAAGTTCATATATAAACTTGTAAATGCCATATATAAAGATGGGACATTTTTTACAACATTTTGAAGGAAGAATTTGTTCTATTACTTTCTAAAATTAATAGCAATGACATGGATACATGAGTTTTGGGGGTTTAACTTTTTCCATTTGACAATTTAAATAGAAAATTTGTTTCATTATTAAAACAGTATGTTGTATATGACTTTATTTGAATGCATTCAGTTTCTTCTTAGTCTATGGTATGTTAAACTATACCAGGTGTATAAGCTTAAATCCGCTGTTTGCTAATAGGTGGCGTAATTGAGCATATTAAGCTATCATGACGACACCATATTTTTTTTTTATGATTTTGACATCTGTCAACATTAATCAGTGCACATCATCAGCAATTTCATACAACAACATATATTTTTTCTTTGGTAATGATGTCTACTTTTGTGCCAGAAAAAGAGCATATGCAGCAAGCTTTGCTTTTCTGCTTCAATTTGAAGAAATCGGCTGCCGAAGCATATCAAATTCTTGTGGAGGCCTATGGCAACAGTGCTTTATCGGAAACCACGTGCAGAGATTGGTTTCATCAGTTCAAAGATGAAAATTTTGACCTGAGCTACAAGAAAGTGTGAAAATTGGCCCAGGTAGGTTGAGGACCATCAACTGCATGCTCTTTTGGATGAGGACGATACCCAATGCTTGCTGAACAATTGGGTGTTACTCAACCAGCCATTTCTATGCGTCTGTGCCATGGGAAAGATTCAGAAGATCGGAAAATGGGTGCTGCATGAATTGAATGATAGGCAGATGGAGCGACGCCAAAACACATGCGAAATCTTGCTCGCCAGACAAAAAAGAAAGTTGTTTCTGCATCGGATTGTAACTGGTGATGAGAAATGGATATATTTCGAGAATCCTAAACGCAAGAAATCGTGGGTTGATCCAGGCAAACCATCAACATCTTCCTCAAGACCAAATCACTTTGGACAGAAGACAATGCTGTGCATTTGGTGAGATC
The DNA here is from genome assembly GCF_000671375.1 of Centruroides sculpturatus. Lineage (NCBI taxonomy): Eukaryota > Metazoa > Arthropoda > Arachnida > Scorpiones > Buthidae > Centruroides > Centruroides sculpturatus. The sequence goes on from NW_019384399.1 coordinate 663,393, forward strand.
AGCAGGGTATTGTCTACTATGAGCTGTTGAAACCTGGTGAAACTGTCAATGCCCACCACTACCACCAACAACTGATCAAATTGCATCAAGCTCTGCATGAAAAAAGGCCGGATTATCAGCAAAGACACGACAAGCTGATTTTCCTCCAAGACAATGTACCATCACACGTGTCAACATTGGTCCAAAACTACTTGGAGACACTCAACTGGGAGGTGCTAACACATCCTGCTTATTCACCAGACCTGGCCCCTTCTGACTATCACCTGTTTTCATCGATGGGCCACTCACTCGCTGAGCGGCACTTCAATTCTTACAAAGATGTCCGAAAATGGCTTGATGAGTGGTTTGCCTCAAAAGAGAAGGAAGTTTTTTGGCATGGTATCCACATATTGCCCGAGAGATGAAAAAAATGTGTCGCTAGTGAGGGAAAGTACTTTGAATAAATTTGTTTTTGCTTTCTAAGAAAAAAATGTGTTTTTCTGACTAAAAAACAGCAGATAAGCTTATACACCTGGTATACTTAAAGTGATAAAATAATAATGTACTGTACATTATGAAAATGAATGTTTGTTTCTAAAATCCTATCCTTCTAAAAATCCTGTGCTAGGCTTGGCAATGAAATAATTAACTTTAAATAATAATATATGACTTGTACTACCGATATACCAGATAATTTTTGCACCACTGAAATACCAGTATTATTTCAATTAAATACTAGTATTTTGATACTGATACAAAAATAAATATTTTTTCAGTGGAACACAGAATGTTGTTGATAGTTGGAAGATATTTTACCATATAAAATCCAATAATTATATATTAAAGCCAAAAGATTGCTGAATTATATCAAGCTATCTTACTATTAATAATACTATTAATTTAATTATAATTATTAAATTTAGCCTGAGATGGTACCTAATGCCTATCTCTAGTGCCAAATTACTTAGCATTTAATTATTAATAATAGCCTGATATAATCTGGCTTTTATTATAATATACAACAATTTTGAGGAAAGAATACTTTTAAAACATTAAAGTAGATTAGATTTATACTCTCATTTTAATTTATCTTAATATTATTGAATAAAATTAACTCTGCTAACTAACCACAGTGTAAACATTTTTCTCTAGAAACTGATTTCAAATATTATAAATCATATTTTGGTTAAGACAATATTTAGTAGTATTTGTTTTTAAAAATTACAAAATATTTTGTATAAGTACTGTATATTATATAGTGTACTTGTAGAAAGTATGAAGAATAATATGATTTTACTGATCATATTAGATCAGTAAAATTCTAATATTAATAATGATACAGGTTGAGAATCCTTTATCTAAAACCCTTCAAAATCTGAAAATTTTTTGAGTGCCGACATAATGTGCCACAAATGGACAATTCCACAAAGTACTGAGCTGGGAATATTCTAGTGTTTTTCTCAGGTGCTTTTTGCTGGGCACCCTGCCTGGATGATTTTTTTTGTCACCCAGCTGATAAACTTCATGAGAAATGTTTTTTTATTTATATATACATACACAGACACACACAATAGGCATGACTTTTTCATATTCTGAGTTTGAGTATAGTTCAATTTGTTTTTAACATTGTTTACCAGAACACATATTCAAAATTTAAACAAATATATATTCTTTGAAGAGATCAAATAATACCTTTATATGAATATCTTTTAAAAATATTTTCGTACATCTAGAGTAGATACACTAAAAAAAAACATATTCACACAGACATGAAATTTTGTTGTTTTATTGAAAATTAATAAAAATCCCTAAATAAGGATCAGAAGAATAAAGTAAAAAGAATCAAATCAGTTATCCTAAAGCTGTTTTATAGGTACAAATATACAAATATTCCAAAATCTGATCCCAAGCATTTGGATAAAGGAATCTCAACCTGTAGTTTATTATTTAACTTTATAAATTTTACTTATATCTGTGATATTGATATAAAAAGATTCAAGTAAAAAATATACTATTTTAGGCAATATTTACTGTAATGAAACAATTATCAGTTTATAAATATTAACTCTTTATTTCAAACTATTTTAAAAGGTGATGGTGCTTTGTTAAATGTATTAAATATCTTAATATCTTGAGTATGTTTTTAATGTTCAGCTTTAATCTATGAAATGACATGCAATTGAACAATATAAAAATTATACTTTTATAATCCTTTTCTAACATTTTATTCTTTCCAGTTAACTGTTTTTATCATCATGTAATGTGTGCTTTTACTGTTTAATCTATTAATTTTTCCTTATATCATAATAATCAAGTGCCATCCTTATTCCTTGCTGCAAAATTTGATTTCACATCAAATAGTGTTTTTGTTATGCGTAGAAATTGAATTTGATAAAAATATAAAATGGTAAGTGATATAAAAAGTATATATTAATTAAATAAATATTTACAGTAACAATTGAGAGACTTGGTGGATAAACAGTGTATCCCATATTAGGAAGTTTTCAAGAAAAAGGAGGATTTTTATTTAAATTGACCAGTATTCTACTATGCAACATTTTATTAATTTTAATGGATAACCATGGGTTTAAAAGTTTTTTAGAAGATGTATAAATCCAAATTTATTAATAACTCGTTTTTTGTTGTTTTGTGGGATAATTTTTTTCCATCAAGCCACTCAATTATAAAAAATTAACACACATATTTAAATTTTAANTTATAAGAAGTAAAATCTGCTTTCTTGTACCAAAGAGTGGAAGTTCTTGTATATCTACCACATTTTAAAACAAAATTTTGTAAGCAGCAATTTCTGAGAGAGAATTTTTTATGACTTAATCAGAAATTTAAAACTTCCATTGAAATTCTTGTATCGAATAGCAATGTTGATCTGAAAGAAAATGTTAATGTATCAGAGTGGACAGTTTCTAAACACTGCCATACAAGCAAACTTTGGATTTTTAATATTGATCATAAAATCAATAAAGACAATGCAATAAAGATATCAGTTATCTCAAAAAGATGGAGAATTTGTAACTCAGACTGATGGGCTGACAACTACTTCCTAAGGCAAATTCTCAGCCCAAAGGACTGAGTGTTGGTAACGAAGTTTCACCGTATCTTTAAATATATATTTGTAGATTCTGAATTTTATATAATATAATCTATGTGAATAGTACTATTAATATTAATATGTTATGCTATTGATAAATAAATAGCAATATAACATATTTATTTATTTTAAACTCATTTTGCATCTGTTCTTATTTTTTTGTAAATTTTTAAATTCAATTTAACATTTTATTCTAACTTAGTAAAAAAGTTAAGAAATGAATATAAATGTCTTTGTAAGCATTACAATTCTTTAAAATGTAACATAAAAATTAGTATTAATTATATTTATTCTAATAATATAATTAATTTATATTATTTTATTTATGCAGGTTAATCTACCAAAATCTTTTCCCGGAGTTGAGGGCTATCAACAATATAGCTATAAAAAATATAAAATTTAATGAAAATGTTATAAGAATATAATCTAAAATGAAAAAGAAAAGTTCTATTATAAAATATCCACTAGCTGTTCATATTAATCTGAAATTAAAAAGTGTATTTTGAAATTATTATACAGTTCACTTTAAAGTCATGTTAGAGCCATCGTCATCAGAAGAAGAAAGTGATAATGAAACTGTTGAAGATGAAAGTTCAGAGGCAACACAACTTCCACCAGCTTCAACTAATTTGGAGTTGCCTCAAAGCAGTAGTGTTTCAAGAAACCTTTCTCCTTCAAGTGCTGGAGATACTTTAAGTGTTGGTAGTGGATCACAGCAATGGACCAACAGTCAACGCCCTTCTAGTCCAAGCCCATCACTTGTAAGTGAGAAAGAAAAGGAAAAAGAAGATCCAGAAAAAACAATTGAAAAAGAGGAAGAAGAAAGAAAAAAACGTCTTCAGTTATATGTATTTGTTTTAAGATGTATTGCATATCCTTTTAATGCTAAACAGCCAACAGATATGACTCGTAGACAAACTAAAGTAACAAAACAACAACTTGAAACAATTTTAGGTCGTTTTCAATCTTTTTTAAAAGGAGAAACACAAATAGCTGCAGATGAAGCATTCCAAAATGCAGTTCAAAATTACACTGAAGTGTTTCTTAAAAGTGATAGAGTAATGAGAATGGTACAAAGTGGAGCATGTTCTGCACATGATTTTCGTGAAGTATTTAGAAATAATATTGAAAAGAGAGTTAGAAGTCTACCTGAAATTGATGGCTTAAGTAAAGAAACTGTCTTAACTTCTTGGATGACGAAGTTTGATGCTATTTTTCGAGGTGATGAGGATTCACGGAAACCTCAAAGTAGAATTCAACAAAATATTGCATCAGAACTTATATTAAGTAAAGAACAACTGTATGATATGTTTCAAAATATTCTTGGAGTGAAAAAATTTGAACATCAGTTATTATACAATGCATTACAGGTAATTATTAACTTTAATATATTAAACTTTATATAATTATGATAATTTGTTATTCCATATATTAAATTTTATAACCTTCTACATTTTGTTTAGTTTATTATTTATAAATTGCTTTTGTTGCAATTTTTTTTTAATACATTTGAATAACATTTATTATAAATTGTTGTATATTTAGATTATGATGTTATAAAAATTTTATCAAATACTATATGAATATAAGTTCATATATAAACTTGTAAATGCCATATATAAAGATGGGACATTTTTTACAACATTTTGAAGGAAGAATTTGTTCTATTACTTTCTAAAATTAATAGCAATGACATGGATACATGAGTTTTGGGGGTTTAACTTTTTCCATTTGACAATTTAAATAGAAAATTTGTTTCATTATTAAAACAGTATGTTGTATATGACTTTATTTGAATGCATTCAGTTTCTTCTTAGTCTATGGTATGTTAAACTATACCAGGTGTATAAGCTTAAATCCGCTGTTTGCTAATAGGTGGCGTAATTGAGCATATTAAGCTATCATGACGACACCATATTTTTTTTTTATGATTTTGACATCTGTCAACATTAATCAGTGCACATCATCAGCAATTTCATACAACAACATATATTTTTTCTTTGGTAATGATGTCTACTTTTGTGCCAGAAAAAGAGCATATGCAGCAAGCTTTGCTTTTCTGCTTCAATTTGAAGAAATCGGCTGCCGAAGCATATCAAATTCTTGTGGAGGCCTATGGCAACAGTGCTTTATCGGAAACCACGTGCAGAGATTGGTTTCATCAGTTCAAAGATGAAAATTTTGACCTGAGCTACAAGAAAGTGTGAAAATTGGCCCAGGTAGGTTGAGGACCATCAACTGCATGCTCTTTTGGATGAGGACGATACCCAATGCTTGCTGAACAATTGGGTGTTACTCAACCAGCCATTTCTATGCGTCTGTGCCATGGGAAAGATTCAGAAGATCGGAAAATGGGTGCTGCATGAATTGAATGATAGGCAGATGGAGCGACGCCAAAACACATGCAAAATCTTGCTCGCCAGACAAAAAAGAAAGTTGTTTCTGCATCGGATTGTAACTGGTGATGAGAAATGGATATATTTCGAGAATCCTAAACGCAAGAAATCGTGGGTTGATCCAGGCAAACCATCAACATCTTCCTCAAGACCAAATCACTTTGGACAGAAGACAATGCTGTGCATTTGGTGAGATCAGCAGGGTATTGTCTACTATGAGCTGTTGAAACCTGGTGAAACTGTCAATGCCCACCACTACCACCAACAACTGATCAAATTGCATCAAGCTCTGCATGAAAAAAGGCCGGATTATCAGCAAAGACACGACAAGCTGATTTTCCTCCAAGACAATGTACCATCACACGTGTCAACATTGGTCCAAAACTACTTGGAGACACTCAACTGGGAGGTGCTAACACATCCTGCTTATTCACCAGACCTGGCCCCTTCTGACTATCACCTGTTTTCATCGATGGGCCACTCACTCGCTGAGCGGCGCTTCAATTCTTACAAAGATGTCCGAAAATGGCTTGATGAGTGGTTTGCCTCAAAAGAGAAGGAAGTTTTTTGGCATGGTATCCACATATTGCCCGAGAGATGAAAAAAATGTGTCGCTAGTGAGGGAAAGTACTTTGAATAAATTTGTTTTTGCTTTCTAAGAAAAAAATGTGTTTTTCTGACTAAAAAACAGCAGATAAGCTTATACACCTGGTATACTTAAAGTGATAAAATAATAATGTACTGTACATTATGAAAATGAATGTTTGTTTCTAAAATCCTATCCTTCTAAAAATCCTGTGCTAGGCTTGGCAATGAAATAATTAACTTTAAATAATAATATATGACTTGTACTACCGATATACCAGATAATTTTTGCACCACTGAAATACCAGTATTATTTCAATTAAATACTAGTATTTTGATACTGATACAAAAATAAATATTTTTTCAGTGGAACACAGAATGTTGTTGATAGTTGGAAGATATTTTACCATATAAAATCCAATAATTATATATTAAAGCCAAAAGATTGCTGAATTATATCAAGCTATCTTACTATTAATAATACTATTAATTTAATTATAATTATTAAATTTAGCCTGAGATGGTACCTAATGCCTATCTCTAGTGCCAAATTACTTAGCATTTAATTATTAATAATAGCCTGATATAATCTGGCTTTTATTATAATATACAACAATTTTGAGGAAAGAATACTTTTAAAACATTAAAGTAGATTAGATTTATACTCTCATTTTAATTTATCTTAATATTATTGAATAAAATTAACTCTGCTAACTAACCACAGTGTAAACATTTTTCTCTAGAAACTGATTTCAAATATTATAAATCATATTTTGGTTAAGACAATATTTAGTAGTATTTGTTTTTAAAAATTACAAAATATTTTGTATAAGTACTGTATATTATATAGTGTACTTGTAGAAAGTATGAAGAATAATATGATTTTACTGATCATATTAGATCAGTAAAATTCTAATATTAATAATGATACAGGTTGAGAATCCTTTATCTAAAACCCTTCAAAATCTGAAAATTTTTTGAGTGCCGACATAATGTGCCACAAATGGACAATTCCACAAAGTACTGAGCTGGGAATATTCTAGTGTTTTTCTCAGGTGCTTTTTGCTGGGCACCCTGCCTGGATGATTTTTTTTGTCACCCAGCTGATAAACTTCATGAGAAATGTTTTTTTATTTATATATACATACACAGACACACACAATAGGCATGACTTTTTCATATTCTGAGTTTGAGTATAGTTCAATTTGTTTTTAACATTGTTTACCAGAACACATATTCAAAATTTAAACAAATATATATTCTTTGAAGAGATCAAATAATACCTTTATATGAATATCTTTTAAAAATATTTTCGTACATCTAGAGTAGATACACTAAAAAAAAACATATTCACACAGACATGAAATTTTGTTGTTTTATTGAAAATTAATAAAAATCCCTAAATAAGGATCAGAAGAATAAAGTAAAAAGAATCAAATCAGTTATCCTAAAGCTGTTTTATAGGTACAAATATACAAATATTCCAAAATCTGATCCCAAGCATTTGGATAAAGGAATCTCAACCTGTAGTTTATTATTTAACTTTATAAATTTTACTTATATCTGTGATATTGATATAAAAAGATTCAAGTAAAAAATATACTATTTTAGGCAATATTTACTGTAATGAAACAATTATCAGTTTATAAATATTAACTCTTTATTTCAAACTATTTTAAAAGGTGATGGTGCTTTGTTAAATGTATTAAATATCTTAATATCTTGAGTATGTTTTTAATGTTCAGCTTTAATCTATGAAATGACATGCAATTGAACAATATAAAAATTATACTTTTATAATCCTTTTCTAACATTTTATTCTTTCCAGTTAACTGTTTTTATCATCATGTAATGTGTGCTTTTACTGTTTAATCTATTAATTTTTCCTTATATCATAATAATCAAGTGCCATCCTTATTCCTTGCTGCAAAATTTGATTTCACATCAAATAGTGTTTTTGTTATGCGTAGAAATTGAATTTGATAAAAATATAAAATGGTAAGTGATATAAAAAGTATATATTAATTAAATAAATATTTACAGTAACAATTGAGAGACTTGGTGGATAAACAGTGTATCCCATATTAGGAAGTTTTCAAGAAAAAGGAGGATTTTTATTTAAATTGACCAGTATTCTACTATGCAACATTTTATTAATTTTAATGGATAACCATGGGTTTAAAAGTTTTTTAGAAGATGTATAAATCCAAATTTATTAATAACTCGTTTTTTGTTGTTTTGTGGGATAATTTTTTTCCATCAAGCCACTCAATTATAAAAAATTAACACACATATTTAAATTTTAATTATATAATTGTTCTTGTTTCTAGGTGGAAAAGCTACTCAAGTATTCCTGTTATAATGACTTTGTAATTACGGCCTAGAAGAAATTCCTGATCTTTCAGTTAATAGTTATTCACTGTTTTATCAAAGAATCTGTTGAGATGCAAAATTATTATTAATCTACATTGGAAATTAGTCCATTTAAATACAGTTTATTATATATGGTTGCTATTATTTATCAATTATTTTAATATTTACTTTTTATTTTAAGATTTCAATAGAAATCTTGTAACACATATTCAGATTTGTTTATTTTTAAATGCTGGAACAAACTTGCGTTGTAAAGGATAAATATTTGATTTTTTTTCACATATGCAAGTTAAAAATGAGATTTATAAAACAAATTAAATCCATGTTTTGAGCATTATTTAACTGTTTTAAGTTTAAAAACTATATTCTTATTTTTATTTTGCAACTAAATTATATATATTTAATAATAGGATTTATGATAGTGTACAAATGGACTATTAATTTCTTGAAAAACATGTGCACTGAACTTATGGGAACTGAATAAAGAAATGTAGAAATGTATTTCATAACTGGATGTACACAGCTGTTTTTTCTAACAAGAATAAGTTGTCTTGATTCCTTTCCAAGAGTTCCACATTAATATTTGCTAGAAGTAAAGGTAATTCAAAGCTGCAGATGTAATCCATTAATACATGACAATTATGTAGTATACAGAACCAAGATTGAAAATTATTTTTCTCATTTAATGAACACATTTCATTTTTGAAATACCAAATTTTAGTATTGACGTATGACAGTAAATGATGAAATGGTGTAAACAAGGAATTAAAAATTCTTCATTAATAAAAATAAAACAACATACATCAAAATTGTAACTCATAAAATATGTAAGAAACATTGTCTCTTGACATTAAATGTTTTAACTGAAATAAGAAAATATCTATCAACTACTTTCTTATAAAAATAAAGTTGTTCATTGATAGATGATTTTGAAATTGAAATTACATTAATTTTTATATTTTGTGTGTAAACTTTTTATTTTCCTGTTTACTTTAAAAATATTTGTATATATTAAATAAAAATGTGAATTTAAACAAAAATATGAAAATTTTACAATTGATAAAGAAAAACTTTGTAATGTATAATTATTGTAATATAAGTAAGACACTTGTCTGTGGAACGTTAATTATTTAATGTACAAGTTTTATTTATTAAATGGAATATTGAAATTAAGAAATGTTTTAATTTATTTTATATTAATAACAAATTCAAACTCATTCAATCAAATAGAATAAATTTGAATGGCTTTTGTTAAGAGATTATATTGCAATGTTGCAAAATCATTCTTTTTGTTCTTAGGAATGAAGTTGAAGCTCAAGAAGTGGGTTCAAATCTTTAAACTCAGTGATTTTAAATTTTGAATAAATCAAAGTTGTATGTTGTGTGGCTACAAAATAACAGGACTAATGCTGTAACCTAATCATTATTTGGAAACTTCATTTTACTTGTGTTTCTTCAATGTATGCTCCTTCTGTAGCCACATATTGCTGCATTTAGATCTTCCATTAATGATAACTGTTTCAAGTCAGTTTCTGTCTGGGTATACAGAACAGAGCTTCTCTCTGTTTTTTTTTTTTCCTTAACTGCAGAAACTGGGCCAAAACAGGTTCTCTTCAGTCTTCACTTTAGGGAAGAGATACAAATCATACAGAGCTTGATCTGGTAAGTAAGATGGGTGTTCAAATAGTGTGATGTCTTTCTTGGCCAAAAACTGCTTCACTGACAACATTAAACGCCATATTCCATAATTAAAAATTCTGAAACTAATTCAGCTGTAGATATGTTTGTTAGCAGTGATTCTTAGTCTTTTTCAGTTAGTGGACACAACTTGCAATTTTGATAGCATTTACCTTAGACATTTGAATGTCAGTCTGGAATTGAGATTTTCAAACTAAAATGCCAGCTACACATGATTTTGTAATAATATGTCATTCTGCAATTTGAGAATTAATTTGAAAATTGAACAAAGAGCAGATATTAAATTTTGCATAAAACTTCAGAAGTCTGCCACAGAGACCCTTGAAATGCTTAGGAGGCCTGTCACAACAATGCCATGGATGAGACCACAATTTTTTAAGACTCAAGAAGGCAAGGCAAATTGGTTGTGTAACAAAAAGTATGTTGATAGTAGTTTAGATATTTGTACGTGTTATCTAAACTTTATTATGCCAATAATGCACAGGAAGCTTATATTTTCTGACATTTTTGAAAGCTTAAGAATTCTCAGAGTAGTAATTGGAAAAAAAGGCTTTAACTTATTACTAACTTAATACTTGCAGTTTCATCACTGACTTTTACATTATGAAAACTATAACACCATTTGAAGCATTTGAATTATCCTTGACTTGCTGTAAACTCCTGCTTATATGTTGGATTATCATGTTGAACTTTAAGGATCTCAAAAATGACTGGATAGGTTACTGGCTAGCCTGTAGTTAGTGCAATTCAGGTTTCCAAAGAGGACTTTATGTATATTATTTATCATTTTCTAAAATTTCAGACATTTGTCATTTTGATAATCAGTTTTACTCAACTGTTTTTAAGTCATATTTACAAATTTTTTTTTTTGTTTTAGTAATAAATAATTGAATTACATTTTTATAATTTATTTTATTAAAGTAAACTCTTATGTATTCTTAGCAGTAGTTTTTATTCAAATTTTAAATAAAGGTTTGCAATGTTTCATCTTAAGGTGCTTAAAATGAAACATTATGTATAAATAATCTATTAGATTGTATATATATATACAATATAGGTAAAATAACATATAATCTATAAGATTATATAATCCATGCCCCAACCATATCTTAAGAAATTATTATGACCTGTTATTATTTACTAAAATAGCTACTTTTAAGGTCAGAATTTTGCATAATAACTAAATTGTTACAACTTTGTGAAAATGTAATAACTTTTTTCTTAAAAATTCATTTTAATGTGAAAGAAAAGATTGGTCTAGGATTATAGTTGCCAACTTTCAGCATCACAAACTACAAATGCAATGTGAAAAATACACCAACTTGACAAAAAGACAAGGTTATTATTTTTAGTTTGGTCTTATTGAAAAAAAGAAAATCTACATACTTGAGAACATTTTTCTCCCTTGATGATTATTATTATGATGATGATGATAGACAGCCAGATCACTGAAGTAGGTAAGGCATCAACTTACTTCTATGGAGACCTGGAATCAAATCTGAGCAGTCAAAAATCTCAGAAATTTTTGGAGGGTGTCCTGGATATAGGCCTAAGTGGGCCTATATCAGGACACCCTCCTATAATTGATAATTTGATCAAGAAATAATTTTAAACTGAATTTGTAATTTGTTTGTAAAAGCTTGTCCATTTTGTTCTGTGTTATATATACCTGAAGATGTCTATTAAAAACAGACAAAAATGTTAGTAAAAGTCTTAATTTGAGGTATGCTGGTTTAGGTGTTTTGTCTGTTTAAGAAAATGATAAGACAGTAAGCAGAAAATAAACTAGATAAAAATAAAATTTTTATATGGACATATTTATGCATTAAATAATGCATTGGGCTATCTATATCTGATCAACACTTAACTAATGTACAGTACTTCAAAAACACTTCACTTCAGTCTTATTGAAGTGAAGTATTTGATGCATTATAAATGCATACATAAGTATAAACATGAATCAGTATTAGAGAACAAATGTACACTGTGAAGCAACTTGTACAAAACCAATTGTATTGAAAACAAGTTATATTCTATAGTGAAACTTATTGTGAGTCAATAAGTATATTTTTAGAAAATAAATGCACATTACTAGATACTTTCTGAACATTTTACAGACCTTTTGGAAGTGGTTCTGTATAAGTTATGAAAATTTTATTTTTGTAACTTATAAGATCCAGTACTAACATTTTAAATTGTTTATTCTGGAATGTTCAAAATTTATCATTTTATTTGAATGCAACTGTTGTTCAATTTGTACGTTTCCCTTGAAGATTCATAAAATAAGGTTAAAAATGTTAGAAATTAAAGCAGTTAATGTAATTATTAAGGTTTTTTTTTTGAGCATTTTTACTATTCAACATTGCATTTCTCAGAAGTTAGTCAATAATTTCATATATATAAAAATGGGTGAATAAATCAAAAGTATGATCTGGAAGCTTATTGATGATATTTGGCATATTACCAAAGCTTATGCATTTGGATTCTACTTGAATCAAAATTAGAATGAATGTGTTTTAATATTCAAAAATTTATATACACTTTAAATGAGTTTTTTGTCATTATAGATAATTTATAAAAAGGGAAAAAAATAGATTATAGTGAATTATGATATCTGTAATAAAATGCTGGACAAATAACACAAAAACAGTTTTAAATAATAGTAAATCTTTAGTATATAACTTGCCTGTAACTTAAAAAGCATTGAAGTTAATAAATTCACAAAAAAAAAAAAAAAAAAAAAATTTGTTTCCTATAGTATTTCCTTCCTCTTATATATAATTGTTAATTTTATCCATAATTGTAAAATTTTACTTCTACATGTAGAAATTGGAATATATTTATATATGTAAAAGCATTTTTATTTTTCAAATTAACTAAACTATCATTTTTGTTTATTAAATTAGTAAGAAGTTACATTTATGACAAATTCACATGTGAATTTTTCATAAGTGTCTGTCTGTCTAACTACTATTAATAAACTTATTCAAAATAATCTATTCAATGGTACTTTCAGATAAGGTTGCCATCTCTCTCAGACTCACCAGAAAACTCCCAGAATTTAGCAAAAATTTTTAAATTCTTGGGACTCCTAAATTGATGTCTATTCTTCCTGTATTTACTTGACAAGATGATCAACTTTTGAGTTATAAATTAAAACAAAACAGTGATTTGATTTTACTGAGAGTAGAAATTATCAAATTTCCCAAAATTTTTAACTCCTGGAATCAACTTTACAGGAATTGGCAAACTTCCTTTTTCAGATCATCTTCAAGGTGGTAAACTGATAAATAATTGACAAGATTACTTTTGGAGCATAGATATCCCTGTATAACATTGTAGTTAGGATCTGAAAAAATGCCTTGTTTTGCAAATCTATGCTATGTGAAACAAAGGACTAATACAAAACATAGAGTTAGGTTCCAAAAGTAAGCAAATGTAAATTCTTTTTCAAAATTAAGAGAAATATGTTTATTAAAGCAATCAATAATAATTCTCTACTATTTCCTAAAATCTGATATTTGCATTTGATTGTATTTACCAGAGAGATCATTTTATGTAGTAAGTTTTAATTTAATCTATAAAACAATACACAGTGACATTCTTTCAGGTTCATTTAACACACTGTCATTGATGACAGCAACACTTGGTTTGTAGGAAAGCTAAAACAAGGAGGAAGAAAAATTATACATTCAGTTCACATTAAAGAAAACTAGGAAAAACGCATGAAACAACATTGAAAATTTCAATACTCTAAAATCCATGTTGTATGTAAGATTATGGCATTTTGTATGAGGATGTTTTAAATTCTCAAGCTGTGTTGTAGGAATGCTGTATTGTAGAAGGGATACGTATATGTTGGTTATGTTTATGAAATCACTTGCCCTTTTCTGTTGTTGTTCTCTGAATTTACATTTTCATTCAGTAAATTATGATTTTTCTTAATTACTTTAATAATTATGACAATGTATTTAAATATTTAAATTATTTTTATATAATACAGCTAGACTCAGCAGATGAACAAGCAGCAGCCATTCGTAGAGAGTTGGATGGACGTGTTCAGAAAGTTAATGAAATGGAAAAAGTATGTAATTTAAAAAAATTATTTAGGAACTGATTACCTGTAAGAAAATATTTGAAACTTAACTGTTTATTAAATAACTTTAATTATTTCTAAATTTATAAATTTATAGAATCGCAAACTAATGCCCAAGTTTGTATTAAAAGAAATGGAAAGTCTTTATATTGAAGAACTACGTTCATCAATTAATCAGTTAATGGTTAATTTAGAAAGTTTACCTGTTTCTAAAGGGAATTTTTCAGACAGTAAATATGGTTTACAAAAATTTAGACGTTATAATCACAGGTGAGATGATGAATTATTGCTTTCAAACAAGAAGCTTAACAAAGAGTTTAAATATAAAATATATAATAACAATTTATGTATATAAGTTATATTTGTTATATATATATTTTGTTCAAAAAGTATCTGGACTACAATTGTAGCTCAAGAATAAGATTAATCAATATGTTGGAATAAAGTGCCAATGTTTAGATACATCATGACTCATCAACATTTCCAGCATTATATTGATCTGTTGGTTAATATTAAATAAGTCAGTGAAATATCAGTAAAGCAATCTAAACATTATCTAAAAGTTACTTCTGATTTATTTGAACCTGAAAGTGCTGGCAGTAATTTTCCAAAAATATTCTCTCAGTAAAACTGGATTTATTGTTATGAGTTCAATTTAATTAAATTGCAAGTATCTGATAGTAAAGGTTTTCACTTCAACAATGAAAGTGCAGTATACTACAGATCTGCTACTCTTTCTTCAATTGTATTGTTTGTATTTATTTATTTATTTTTTAGAAATGTCATTGAATATTGTAAATACAGTATGTGCAGGGATCAAAAAATTAATAAAAAGATTTTTAAGATATTCTAATGATTAGTTCAAAAAAGACAGATAAAATCAATATTTAAAGAATGGATGTTTCATCTTGGCAGTATATTGTTCCACTTATATCTCAGTTCTATAATATTTTTTGACAAAACAGTATAACCCAAATGCAGTAGTCCTTATAGTCATAAAAAATATGATTCATATGACGTTTTTAGTTTTCTTTCCTTTAAAAGAAGAAATACAAAATTAAATAACTTATAAAATTCAGGAACAGTTTTGCAGAAATACTTTCAAGGATGGAAACAATACTAGGCTAAAGATATTGTCTTTTAAAGAGAAGATTAAGTCACCAGTATTGTGTAAGTATATTTATTATTAATTTATAGAAGTAGTCTGGATATTTTTTGAACAGTCCTTACATATATATGTATAAATATTAGGTTTTTTTTAGTTTGAATTTTGACTTTATGAAATATGGTCTATTTGAACATCTTTGAGGCATTCTTAGAAATTAAGTAATATTCAATATTTTTATAAGTATAGTTATTTTTNATTATACACAATTAAAAAATTTTTACAAGAACATGCCTTATATGAGATATAATCTATATATTGCATGAATATGTAACAGAGTAGAGCTATGTAAAAAATGCAAATTAATATTAAAAATAACTTAAAGGTGTTGGTAGTGTATTTAAAAAACATTACAAAAAAACAGTGACTGAAATTTTTTGGTACAAGCTAATATATAGGTAATTTCCAATCCAAGGATTTTAAACATATAGAAAATTGATTTAGTGTTGTGCTTTTATTTTTTATTGTTATATTAAAAATAAGTAAGGATTTATTTATTTTGAAACAGAATGTTTTAGTCATCAATAGGGTAAAACTAATCTGTCTCACTATGAGAATATTCTATTTTTTAAACAACATATTTCTACTCAAACATTGCTACATAAAAATAAGTCATAATGAAAACAACTTTATTATCATAGAATTATATTTTACAATGCTAATGATCTTTGTCTTTTTTTTCTTCCTTTTTGCAAAATACATATATATTTTTAACATTTATTAATTCTCTTATTAGTAATTTGACTAAGTGATCTGTAATATTGAATACTTGTGTTAATAATGCCATTAATTTCCAATGAAACATACTATTTTATTTGTTTTTTTATTATTTAAATAGATTCTTTTTAGTTTCATGAAATGTACAATCTAAATACAATATCTAATATAAAAAAATAAGTTGATTTGTGATAATAAAAATAAATGTTCTTGACTAAATTATTAATGATTGCGCTTTTGTATGAATGTTTTAAATTCTAACATTGTTAATTTCTATTTCTATCAATACACTCCATACTATCACAATTATCACATTAGCTATATGCTTACCATTAATTTTTCAACTAACTTGTAAGTGTCTTCAGATGTTTCTCATCCATCATCAAGGTTCAAATCTAGTAAGTTCTGAATTTCTATCAAATGTTACATTAAATTCAAACATTTGTTCTAAATTTTAAATTCAAATGTCTGCATTATGAATCTCCAATGGCACTTTCTACACAATTTTCAAAAATCATTTAAAAAACACAATATTATTATTTTGTATAATCATTCAAGTATTCCAAATTTGTCTCACTAATTCTTCTATACTGACCATTATCATGCTGGCAATAGGATCATCACATCTTTAAAATTAATAACATCTCTTCTTGAACTTTCTTCATAAATTTTTATCTTTTGCACAATGATAATATCCTCATCTCTTCTCATAGTTAATATTACACCAACCTTACCAAAGTCAACATTAACATCTATTTCATTTGCTACCTTTCTAAGTGCTATGTTTTTTACACTCTTCCGTAAATCCTCTGTGTTCCTTTAATCATTATATTTTTGAAGACTTAAATATTTTAGAATAGTTAAATAGTCTAAAATTAAAGGTCATTGCTGTTTGAGAAAAAGTTGAATTTTGGTATTGCAGATTCATTGTAATGCAATACTTTTATGAATTATGTTTTATTATTGTTATTATATATTTTAAGCAATAAAATTATTGATTACAGTAAACCTTGATATATGCAATTTTTATTAGTGCAATGTTTCGGTTAATACGAGTCTGTTCTGAGATACAGTAAAGCCCCAAGTTACATAAGTAATGCAGACCTAGACCTTTACGTAACTCAAATTTTATGTTAGTCAAGTCAAATTTGTAAATTGCATAAGTGTAACTACATAATTAATAACTCAATATTGTATTTATGTGTACTGTACATATATTATTTATTGTTTTTTTGTATAACAGAATTGTTTACAAGAAAGAATGTCTAGTATGCTTGCGTACATGTTTACAATTAGATCAAAAAGTAAAGGATTAGCAGTTCAATAAAGTAATAAATTGGTACAGTGTGAAAGAAAGAAAGGAAGATACCTTTGAATACTTGAGATATTTCTGAGAGAGAGAGAATGAATGAATGAATGTTTGAAATAGAATAATTCTTTGTAAAATTACATGCTACTTTACTCAGATTTTTTTCCAATTTTTGACATTTACATTTTACGTAACTGTAATTTATGTAAGTCGTGTGTTATGTAACTTGGAGTATTACTGTAATTTCAATGTTTCCAGCTTGACAGAGCTAAGAGCTTGTAATGCTGAACCAATCCCTTCTCATCACTCCTGCTCACTATTAGTTAGTTGGAAAAAGTGAAACTTAATTTTCCTAGTGCAGTGATCTTATTTGGATAGTGTAATTTCTGTTTTAATTCTTTAGCTTTTTCAGGAAACACTACAAAAAGAAAAAAAAATGTATCAACTGTGCAGGCAACACTTGATAAATATTTTGTTTGGTTTTTAAAATTTTTTATTTCATGTTTTATTTATTTATTTATTTATTGGCTACTGTAATTGTTGGTCTAAACATACACTAATCAATTTTTAATGTTATTTTCCATAATTTGTTTTAATTTTTATATGTACTGTACTCTGTCTAAAATCTTTAATTAATTAATTAATAATTCTTCAATAAACATTTCTTCATTCCCATATTTTTACTCTACTCAAGTGAATATAAATGTAGAAATAATTTCAGATATATTCTTAAAGACCTAATTCATAAATTAATTCTCTTCTCGTTGATTGTTAACTTCAATACTGTATGTGCAATTTCAATTGTATTTTTGATATATGCTGTATATTTTTGGAATCCAATTAATTGCATATATTGAAGGTTACCTATACTTTTGTTTTAAACTCAACATTTACACAAATTATAGTTTACAATCATTTGACAATTATGCAGATTCATTGTAATGCAATACGAGACTAAAGTAATTATCTATTACTCTTAGTCTCGTGAATCAAAATTTTAATATATATGCATAGTCTTTATTATTTATAAATTAGATTTTGACCAATATGAATGTGATTTCATTGAATCACATAATGTTATTACATCATTTTTAATAGTTTCTTATAAAGATTGATTATATCATATATTTAAATACTTATGTTTTCATAAGCATATTTAAATTTTACATAGTTATCCATATGATCTTAAAGCTTGTTATTGGTATCCATGAAATACAGTTATAAATTTTTTTCTGTATTAAACATAATAGTTATCAATAATTTAAGTATTTTCAAAAATAATTGTAGTAATAAAATATTAATATACTTAATATATATTATTTAGTTATACAAAGTACTCTTACTACAGTAACTTAATAAGGACATATACTATACACTGTATTAATTTTCCCTTATAAATTTAGTGTAAATATTAAAATATCTATAATAAATTTTTTTAGTAAATATTCACACAGTATTGGTATCTTATAAAGATTCATCATCTCTGTTTAAGAAAATTTTTTAAAATTTATTTTAAATTATTTTTTCAAATGTGAATTTATGTTTGATTTGAAATACAGTGGGTGATCGGTTAACGAACAAATCGGATAACAAACACTTTTGCGAAAGATTTTTATGTTCGGACAATGAACACATGATCGGATAACGAACACAAGAAGAAGCGATGTAAAATAATGAATACCAATTGTCTTCCCTTGTCTTCGGGAAACAATTCAAAACTTTTCGGAGTGTGGGAGACGTCGACATCGATGCTCAAGCTGGTATATACTGATCGGGTAGTATTACTCCAAACTTTGAAACTCTCCCTTGAAATTCCAGCCTTTTATTTTTCTGACAAAACAATTTTTTTATGTATTTGCGAGACTGTCGGGTAGGCACTCGTTAAGTATTGCATCTGTTTTTATTTTCGAAAGGTGTGAGTATAATAGCAAAGTTAGAGAGTGGACAGATGTTCCATGTTTCTGGGTAGTATGGTGTGAACAGGTCTACACAGTTCAATCTTATTTAAGAAAAATACTATATAATCAAGAAGACTCAAGTGGCTAAAGGAGTAACAAAAATCACATCTGAGAAATAAAGAACATCAAAGAGTTCATAATGGAACCTGAAACGGATCTGATGACAGAAGAACGCCAAGAACTCTTGATTGAAGAACACCAGGAAACTTGGCGAGATATGTTTTCTTCTTCTGAAAAAGAGGATTAATGCTGATATCTGTTATTAAAGATCCTTTGAAGTGAGAGGATGTCAGAACAATGGTCTTAGAATGGCATTCGAACCAGGTTGAGGCTTGGGGATTTCTACAATTGCAATTCTATTAATTACTTACGAAAAATCCTGAAGAAGAGAGAAAAGCAATCGACATTAGATAGATTCTTTAACCCTTTCAAACGGAAAAAACATGACTAATAAAAACTCAAGACTGTGTATGTATGTATTTTTATTATTACATATAAATATAGTAAGAAAGTATATATTTTTTATTTTGGGGATCTCCAGAACAATTAATTAAATTCCCATTAAAACCTATGGTAAATCGATAATCAGTTAACGAACAATTCAGATAGCGAACAAAGTCTTGGAACGGATTATGTTCATTAACCAATCACCCACTGTATATTCAAATAACACACAAAATAAGTTTATTATATTTACATTATATTAAGTTTATTAGAATTATTTATAAAAGTCTTAGAATATTCTTAATGGCAATCCTTATTATGTCTATATAAAGTAATTTTTAAAAATAATATGTTAAAGTTTAATAATGTAATATGTATATATGAGTTCAATTATATGATAAAACATACCAAATAATAAATTCAGTCTTTCATATAACTTTATTTTCTTTCAATATAAAAGCTTTTTATCTTATTAATTCTGAATAAATAATCAAAATTGCTTAATTAAAGAATGAACCAAAGAATTTTATTCTTAAATACTATATTTTTGCATTTATGATGATTCAGCTTCAAAAAATAAAAAACTTTAAATGAAATGAATGATTAGAAAAGTCTAGAATGTTTTTAAATTCAATAAATTAATTGATTTATTGAGTTTAAAAACATTCTATTTTTAATTTCTATCTGAATATAAATTTCTAAAAAAAAACAGAATAAACATTAAAATGTACATTTTAAAAAATGAAAAATAATCCTTTCTATGATTAGATTCTTATAGTTGATATACTGTATAAACAAAAAGTAACTTAAGCAATTTTTAACTGCCAAAATACTTTTGTCACAACAGTCATATCTTGGAGCATGAGGTAGAAGCACTCAACCACAGATTCTATATTATGTTTTCACTTACCAGAGCTTGAAAATCATTATAGTTCATAATGAGAAATAAAAAAGTAACCAAATTAAAAAATAAGTTACGCAACACTTTTATCCCAGCAAATTATTGTCATCAACACTTACATTTTCAACCTTATTTAAAAGTTTTCTTCAGACTAATAGAACTACTTCAAAGATTCTAATGATTTTAGAATAAGAACATAAAATTTTTAAAATCTTAGCAATGATAAAAATAAATTGC
Source organism: Centruroides sculpturatus (assembly GCF_000671375.1). Classification (NCBI taxonomy): domain Eukaryota; kingdom Metazoa; phylum Arthropoda; class Arachnida; order Scorpiones; family Buthidae; genus Centruroides; species Centruroides sculpturatus. The sequence continues at coordinate 684,360 of NW_019384399.1, forward strand.
TGGAGATGTAAAAATATGTAACTGTAAAGATGTTATTTAATTTATTGTAACTATGGATCCAGATATTTTGAATATCAAATTAAAAAAAGACAAAAAGTTTCAGCAGACACGAACACACAAATATAGAATTTATGTGCAAGCAATCTATCTCCTGTAACAATTCTCACTGCCTGCCAACTCTCAAAGGTTTGGGATATTTTAAGTTTGTTGAAATTGAGAATTGCTAGTTTTCTCAAAAAACTGTCAGTTTTTGGATATAATGTACTGCACATTAATGGAAATTACTTGTTTTTTTTTAATATCCACTGATTCTCTAGGCTTGAAAGCAATTTGTCATCATGATCTAAATCTTGACTTTCTTTAGTAAAATGCATAAGTGGAACTTAGGCCTTACTAAGGATACTTTTTAGTGCCAAAATAGCCATGCAAAGTCTGATCCAATTCTATGATATATGTTTCATAGCCTTCTCTAGTTAGTCTAATTTGTGTTAAAAGAGTAAATAATATGGATTAATTATTTATTCTTTTAACTTTTTCATGTATTATTTAAATTTCATGTAGTCTTCATTCATTGTTTGTTACTTTGCAAACTTTAAAAAATTAAAATAGCAAGTTTATTTATATAATTCTTCCATATATTAAATTAGTACTACTTTGAATATTAATCTTATTTATTCTATAGAGATGGATAATAAATTAAGACTCATGAAAAACTGATAATTTATTACTTAAAGTATATAAATGCATGAATTATTACATTCTGATCATCATTTATGTTTTATACTTTAATATCCAATTATAATTTTTCATTGTTTGTAAAATTTAAAACTATTTCTCTCAATAATTACTAACAATTAAGGTAGCAGATTGTCTTTTGATGTTAATTAACTTTAATTGAAGTAATAATGTTATCATCATCAAGCAAAATTCAAAAGATTTTTCCTGACAGTAATCATTTTTAACTTTTTGAATGTGCTGTACTTGTAAACTTTATAATTTCTGTGTTTATATATTTTTTATATATTATTACTTTGACCAAAGTTAATTAACAATAAAAGTATCTTCTATTTTACTTGTGAGATATATTGATATTATTCAGTATTTATCTTTGATAATTGTTGGTTGTTAAATTCTTTTTCTTAGTATACCATAATCTATACAATGCCAAAGCTTAAAAAATAAAAGAGTAGATTATCATTCTATATGCTGGTGTTAAATTTATTCTTTGATATTTGCTTGAAATCATAATTATGAAATATTAATTATTTAGAAAATCAGGATTATGCTGAGTAATAAGTAAGATTACCGTATAAAACTTTCAAATCATTATTATTTGTGTTATGAAAATTATTTGTTTTGATAATGCTGATTTATTTTAATAAAAAAAATTTAATTTTTATTAAATATAAAAGTTTTATTTATTTGTTATCATTTTTGTAATCTAATATTTAATTATTGTTTTTATTTGCTTTTAAAATATTATTTAATATAAATAATTAGAATGTTTGACCCATTGGCTTACTGTCATCTTAATTTTTAAAATGCTGAAAAATAAGAAATAAAAATCTAGAACAAACTATAATTATATTGTTGTCATTATAAAAATTTAAAAAATTTTAAATTACTGTTAAAGATTAATGTTTCTTACTATTTATTTAAACTGGAATATGGCAATGAACACATCTTATGAATTCAGCATAAGTTATGCTTGATTTATAAGGAACATTCTTTCAAAAATTGATTTTGAAATAAGTATTTGTTTTGAATATTTTTCTATGCATATTACAATAAAAGATTATAAAATGAAAATTTAAACAAATGATAAATAAACCAATTGAAACAATAACTAAATCATAGATCATAAATGAGAACTACAGTCAGATTGTCTTAGAAGTATGCCAATAGGTTAAATTTATATCATTAAAAGCGGCTACACATAATACAAATTTAAAAATTCTAATTATAATTTTTTTATTTTATGCTGCTGCCTTAGTCGACAAAGGTAAATGATTTTTGCTTTATTTTGCATTCTTTGCATGCATCTATGGTGGTTTCAATGCTTAAAATGTTTTTGATGGTGTTTGCTATTCATTTATATCAGTTAAAATTTTATCCTCTGTGCTAATTCTCAAATGTTTGTTGATGCATGGAATTGTGGGTTACATCTTGATACTATTCATCTCTTAAAATTTTCCTTATTCTATATTATGCTACAAGTTTATATGTTACAAAATAAATTAGATTGGGCCTCAATAAAAAAAACAATGTAATGTGTTCATAATCTTATCCTTTTCCTTCATGCTGCCTGTTCACGTAGTCGGCGCAGATCATCTGTTCTAAGGCAGGTAGACCCCAGAGTTGATGGTGAACTCTTTGCTTTTCTTATTGATTTTTTGCATGTATTTTTAATATAATTTTTGTAGATTTAATTATGCATGATAATGAATTAAATTATCAATTATTAAAATGTAGATATGAAATGTATATATTATTTTATTGTAGTACAAACTTGTAGTATTTAGCAATTAAGTACTAGTTATTATATTTTTAATTTGAAACACTGCAGTTTAATTATTAGAGATTCACTTATGATTTGTTCTTAAAATATTTTAGAATAATTTTTTATTTTCAACTATTATTTTCATTTTATTTTTATTTTTTGTTTCATAAAATCACTTTTCAGCTTACTATCAGCATCTGCCAATTTCTTTCCTGAAAATAGCCTGCATAAAGCATCATCTTATCTCCAAGCTCCAATATGGATTATCATTTATGAAGCTTTGATGATTGCTTTTACATCCATGTATGCAAATTTTTTTTTAATATTTTTTACGCATGCAAAAGTTCTGCTAATTTCTTACACTTCCCTATTTTTTTAGATTTCTTTTCCTTTAACATTTTCATTTAATTATATTTTGTTTAATTTAAAAATTTATTGAAAAAATTTTAGTTATTATGGTTGAAGTTTTTGCTGAAATATTGCTATATTTATGCAACCAATATGATTTTTTAGTTGGGGTCCATTAATATTTCATGCATCACTTTTCATGAAGACTTGTGTATTATTTTTATAATAAGTAAATATAAATAAACATTGGATAAAATATAATTAATTATTTTAGGTTAATTTATTCATATTGTGTCTCTCAAAATAAATTTATGGGTCAATTTATTTGTTTAAATATTAAATTGAAATTTTTAACAATATAATATAGTTTAACAGAATGATTTTGATTCTTTAATGTTCAAAATGAATATATTTAATTTCATATCTTCTTACTATTTGTGCTTATAATAAAATTGATTATAATATATGACAAATATAATTAATTTTTATATATATATAAAGAACTTAATAATGTATTCATTTTTTTCTAAATAGAAATTACAAATAAATAAGATGTGGAAACAATTTATTAGAAGTGTTTATTATTTTTATTTGATTACTAAACAAATATTTCATTCCATTGTAGATCACGTATATGTTGTCCTAATCTATAATAATAAGTTTAGATGATTGTGATTTTTCTTATTCTTTAGGAATATGAGAGACAAGTAATCTTTTATTCAATTGAAGTTATATTTCATCATTCATTATCTTAGATCATAAAAGAATTAAATATGCTTAATCAGTTTAGGAATTCATAAAACTAATTAAGCTCTATTTTGGTTATAGTGATAAATTATGAAAAATATGATAGTATTGTATAGTATTGTCAAATTTAAGTTAACATGAAATGATGTTTTTAATGTTTATTTTACATTAATATATGTAATTTAAATTATCTGTCAAATTTTCCAGTTTATGATATTAAATTACTTTTATATTTAACTACTTGTTAGAAATATATCAAAGACAGACCTCAATAAAAGCTATTAATAAATTTTTTATTTTAATATTAGGGTTAGTTTTATATTAAATGAATTATTTTTATTTTGGCAAAAATGATAAAAAGTAATTACCAGATGACAAATTCAAATTACTGACCTCTGAAAAATAATTAAAAATCATCAGGTGAACTAACTCTAGGGTTGTCAGGAAGTCCTTTATTTTAATTTTTCAATGCCTGTGTTAAAGATAGTAGTGGACTCCTCAGAGGCATAATCTATTCTGATGTATCTAATCTAATACTGTACATATTCTTTCCCATAGAAAGCTATGGCTTACCATTAAATATTTTAAATTCTAAATTAAAGTAAAATTTGAAAATATCTACAGTCAATATGAAAACTATAATTTTTAAATTAAAATCTAAATATTATAAACAATTAGTTTAGTTTTATTCTTTCTGCCTTCTATGTACTAAGATAGCCTTTTTTCAGGTCTGCATGAGGCAACCAATGTATCTGGACAGACCACTTCCGAAAAATTTCTGGATGTTTCAACTGTCCAGATTCATTGACTCATTCTATCTGAGAGCAAATGTGCATAATAGGTGTACAACAGAGCTAGCTAAACAAGAAATAGAGGGTAAATTCCATATGCTTTGGTCACAAATTTTGCTTCCAAGACATTGTGGGGACCAAAGACACAATTTATCTGGGAGTCTCTTTTCATTGCATCAATGTTGCTATGCAAATCCCCCATGCTTGGAACTGTGGTTAGCACTATTTAAGCTTCTAAAGTTGTAAGTTGCATATTTCATGACAAAAAGCATTTCACTTCATTAATGGCACTGTTTTGTATTAATTTACTTTTGTATTTTAGTTTAGCAATATTTATTAGTTGTATTTCATTGTGTACTCTGGTTGTTAAAAATTTTGTAATTTTATATATTTCAATTATGTTCCATGCTTGTGCCTGAGGAATAATTTTGAAAAATGTTCTTTACTGTTTTCCAGTATTTGAAAAATGGAATATATTCTGTTTTCTGTGAATGATAATATTACCTGAAGAGGACAGTTATATGCTGTTGAAAGTACTTGCATAAATAAATCTTTTCTGTAATGCTAATAGACAGTTGTCATTAATTTTGTAATGTTATTTGTCATCTAGTGTTTTTACATTTTATAAATTTTTACTATAACTAGTAAGATTAAGCAGTGTTATTTATATTTATATATTCAAGTAATTCTGTTTTGAAACTATTAGTAAAAAACACAAAAGCTTATCACTTTTTTGGTGTTAATTAAAAATTTTATTAAGAAACAAATGTTTTCAACACATACAAGAATGTCTTCATCAAGTAACTTACAAAGAACAAAATAATTTTAAATGGCCATATTAATGTGCAAGAGAATTTTAGAACATTTTTTTAATGTATTTAATGTGCAAAGCAAAAAATGAACAACATCCAAAATTATGAAAAGTAAAACATTGCTTGTAATGTGTTAAAGCCAACAAGAAAAAAAAACAACAGGAAAATACAGTATCAATAAAGATAAGATTTTAATTTCTGTAATTCTAGTTGTTATTTACTTTCACTTTTCATATTAAATATATTTTTAAAAAGTTCTAAATTTCTCTTGCATATGGATATAGTTCATTTAAAATATGCTCTAAAAAGTTCTAAAGCCATTTCATTCTTTGTAAGTTACCTGATGAAGACATCTTTGTGTCATGCATTTGTTTCTTAATAAAGCTGTTAATTAACACAAAAGAACTGATATGCTTTCATATTTGTAAATTATCATAGTGTATGTTGATATTATACTAAACTATAAGTAAATATAGGTTGAAAATAATATTATATAAATGATAAAATAATAATTAAGATAATTTTTACATTTTCTTGAAATTTTACTTACTTTTTGATTTATTTTTTATTTCAAGATTATTAATAGAACTTTCTTAAGTTACATTTTTGAAAATCTATAATAATTTCATAATAATTTTGTTAGTTACCCACAAGGCACAGGCTTAGGACCCAGGTCTCAAAGACCCCAAAACTGGAGAAAAATAAAGCAATTTTACCATTGCAATTGTATATCATAATTTATAAATAATTCTGTAATTACAATTATACTGTACATTATTAATTTGATGTAAAGTTATATAGGGAGGCCCCAATCTTGTGTCTAGGGGCTCTGGAAGGTCTTAATCTATCACTGTTGGTAGTAATGATACGTGGATTATAATTATTAAGAAACTCATTTTCACTCTAAAATATTTTGCTGACATCATTTGAAAACTGAATTGTTGCATAAAATCGTCATTCTTATTTTTTATATTTTGTGATGTTTAAGTTATAGAAATATTTAAAATTCTTGTTGGTTTTAAATTTATTCTGTTTTCTTTGTGATGTTATCATTATAAATATACAGAGTTTAGTCTGTATCTAGATTAGTGTATTATTAAATTAAAATACTAAAAAAAACAACAATAGTTTACTAGTTAATATCAATAAAACTTGTAACTCAATAACCAGCAAAAAAACACTCACTTGGAAAGCAAATGTTTTCGTCCCATTTTTAAAGGACATTGTCAGGCTGGTGTTCTAATATGGAATCACACTTTTCTAACGATTTGGAACTTCTATGTTGTTTGATTTTTCTGTAATTCTAGTTCATTAGAGATATGGCATACACATTCATAAAACATTCAAATCAGTTCTAGAAAAAATTAATAGTAGGTTGTTTCATTGGATCAAAATCTTAGATGATCATAGTTATTCAATGTTTTCAGGTGCAAAAATCTATCTTCAGAGTAATTTGAATTACAATAAATATTTTTCTAATGTGATCCATCTAAAAATGTATAGAAACACCATTTATCTGTTTATCTGTTTGTTTTATTTAATAAAGTAACCTATTTAAGTTATGATTATTTTACAGCTGATTGCAGCAAGCCCCATTTGTTAATAACAAATATATTATAACTTTAATAACAAAAACAGTATATACAAAATATAAAATTTTTTTTATAATCTATTATGAAATTTTACAATTTTAATAAATTAATTGTTTTTAGATATTTCTGTAAAATGATATAAAAAGCTTGAGCTTTTAATTTGCATCTTTATAAATACAAATAAACTGTAGACAATTGAAGAACTAGACTGACTTAAGTGGTCAGAATATTAAAACATTTATATTTACAGAATATCAACAGTTTAAATCTGTCATCTGGCAATTGACTTTTAAATCTTTTGATAATGTAGCTGGCTAATCATTAATAAATTAAAACAAAAACCATTACTCATTTATTATAATTTAACTAAAAATACTGTTAATGGAACAAAACAAACAACTACATAGATTTGTAAAAAGCTACAACACTTCCTTTTTTTTTTTACTGCATAAATGGGAGGGAAATGGTTATCATGACAATTTTTTGGAACATTTGTGGCCTAAAGATGAGCTAATCACCCAAAACTGTTAGTAAGCTTCTCAGTATGTTTGGTTGTTGGTTTTGCTCCATTTAAGCATTTTTCATTAATTTATTAATAAATTTTTTAACAATACATTAGCTATTATTATGACTAATGGGAAGAGAAGTGATATGTTACTAACTATTAGTATTTAATAAAAAAAAAGTTTAAAGGAATTTGAGATTTTTATATGTTATGATAATATAAAACTAAACTAACTTAGTTATATAATTTAATAGCAACTTTAAACTAGAATAAATATGTTCAATAAAATATATAAAACATTTTCATCTAATATTGGAACAAGTACAGAGCAAAACAGTTAAGGTGCCTATAACTCAGATAAAAATAAATAAAAACAGAAAATAACATGGAGAATTTTATATTAAAGAAAAACTTACAATAAATTATTTGGGTTTAACACAAAATGCATAACCTGATAAATTTTGTCACAAGATGACTACAGATTTCCAATTTATAAATTCAACTTACAAACTAGACCTAAATAAGTAAGATGGTAGTGAAAGAAGAAAAAGAAAGAAACTTATGGGCTTGGTTAGCTACTTGCACTGGTCACACTGACTTTCTGCCAAATGTAAGTTCTAGTTTATGTTAGACATCAAATAACATATTGTCCAAACTCTTTATGAAATGCTTCGTTTTTTTATTCTAATCTCTCTTCCTTTTTGAGCTGTTGTTTTTCATTTTTGTCCTTTTTTTCTCTCATGATGACTCTTCCACCAAACAATGCAAAAAGCACAATATTCTTCCTTGTGTCTTTCTTAAAAACAGTTCTTTTCCAGTCAACATTGTTTTTCACCACTGATGTACATATTTCTATTAAAAAAGATGTGTCCAACTGCAAGTTCATAGACAAAGTCCAACCACTCTAGCCAGACCAACACCAAACAAAGAAAAAGAAAGTCAAAGGAATAGAAAGTACATATAAAATGTATAATAATATGCCACACAAGGCTTTTTCAGTTGAACTCCTCATTATATTAACAGTACAAAGATTCTGCAAATGATGCCAATAAACTACATAAAAATAGTTCTGCTTATTTCTTAAATAAATAGCTAATTATATATAAAACTAATATTTATAACAAACCGTATATCATAATTTATAAATAATTCTGTAATTACAATTATACTGTACATTATTAATTTGATGTAAAGTTATATAGGGAGGCCCCAATCTTGTGTCTAGGGGCTCTGGAAGGTCTTAATCTATCACTGTTGGTAGTAATGATACGACAAAAAAACAAAAAACTTAAAAATATTTGGATTATAATTATTAAGAAACTCATTTTCACTCTAAAATANTGACGATATAGAACATGGGATAGGAACAGGGAAAATTTCTCCATTCGTAAGTCGCGGAGAATCTGCATCAGGTGATTTAGCCCAAAGAAAATTTTTAAACAGATATTTGCTTTATAATTTATTTGTAAATTACTGGAAGATTATATTTTCTTTCTGAATTACTATAATGAGCACATAATAATATCCAATAGTTCATATATTTTTTCATATATGTAGAAGTCAATCATCTTTATCAAAAGAGGGTCTTAGTGAAGATGGTGAAACAATGTTATCAAAACTTGATATAGTATTATCTTTTACTTTAGAAGTAAGTATGTTTTGTTTAATATAGAAATTCGATAAATTGTTAATCATTGTTAAATAAAAAAATTTTTAATCAGGTTGTAGTAATGGAAGTAAAAGGATTAAAATCATTAGCACCAAATAGAATTGTATATTGTACAATGGAAGTTGAAGGTGGTGAGAAGTTGCAAACAGATCATGCTGAAGCATCAAAACCCATGTAAGGAATTTTAAATTACATTTTTTTTTTCCATAAATAAATATTATAAAACCTTAATTTTAAATCTAAAAAATAATTTTAAAATTTCTATTTTATGCTTATATATACAGCACTTATATATGAGGGTCGTTCAATAAATCCTTAGAAAAAGATAGAAAAACAAGTTACTTTAGGTAGATTTTTTTTTATTTTTTAACATAATCTCCTTTAACCAAGCATTTCTCCAACTTTTCCAAGCGTTTCTCCAACTTTCTTAAGCCATCTAAAAAGTAAGATTTTGGAAGGTCCTCAAAATAGGCATCTCTTTGGGCAATGACCATCTCGTTTGACGTGAATCGTTGTCCGCCGAGCCATTTTTTAAGTTCGGAAATAAAAAAAGTCACTGGGGGCCAAATCTGGTGAAATGATGGATGTTGTAATAATTCAAACTTTAATTCCATGATTTTGGCCATCGAAACTGCACAGGTGTGCACCCATGCATTGTCTTGATGGAAGAGGATCTTTTTCTTTTTCAAATGAGGACGTTTTTCTTTGATTTCTTTGCTCAATCGGTGCAATAACAACGCATAATACTCTCCATTTATTGTTTTCCTTTTTCCAAGTAATTAATGTAGATAATTCCGCGTGTATCCCAAAAAACCGTGGCCATCACCTTCCTGGCCAATTTCACTGTCTTCACTTTCTTTGGAGTCCTTTTGCCTTCAAAACCCCACTGTTTTGACTGTTCTTTTGTCTCTGGAGTATAGTAGTGTTCTTTTGTCTCTGGAATAACTGTGGACGAAACATGGATATGTTTCATCCACAGTTATGTATCGATGCAGAAACTCATCAGGAATGCAACGAAAAAGTGCCAAAATAGCCTCAAAGTCGACCACACGATTACGTTTATTCTCCACTGAGAGCAAACACGGCACCCATCTTGCCAAGATTTTTTTCACGCCCAATTTTTTGTGCAAAATTGAAAACACTGTACCTTGCAATATGCCTGTGGCCTCAACTATTTTGCGCACTTTGATTCGTCGATCACTCAAAACCATATCATGGATTTTGTCAATCATTTTGGGAATAGTCACTTCCACTGGATGTCCCGAACAATGTTCATCTTTTGTGGATGTACGGCCGTGTTTGAACTCATTTACCTAATTGTAAACAGTTGCAAACACAGGAGCAGATGTGCCATGAACTTCATCTAACTCAGCTTTGATCTCTTTTGGTGTTAAGCCTTTTAAATATAAGTGTTTAATCACCACTTGAAACTCACTTTTTCCATTTTTCTAAATAAACAAGTTTTTCTTCAATTGACAATAAAAATTAAACCATGTGATGGATATGACTGAGTCTTTCACAACTGTCTAGTGAGTCATGATGCTTACTAAAAATGCACCATTTTTGAGGCTACGAGTGTCATCTATTGGATTTTCTAAGGACTTATTGAATGACCCACATATGTATCTGTGTACACATTCAATTATATAGTCAAACCCAATTTATATATGTTTCTCAGTTTTACTATACACTGTTTGCAATTATGCATTAAATACTTTTTGCATGGTATTTTTTCTCCATTATAAAACACTTAAGTTATACATTTTTCATTTATATGATTTCACACTTATATGTCATATTTCTCAGCATCCTACAGTACTTTTTTTTTCCCTTACACATTATATGTGATTTCAAAGTTTAGTAGACAACGTATTTTGATAGTAAAATAAACAAAAAGTATTATTAGCAAGGATATAACTAGAGATTTCTGAGCTTGGGTCCACATTGTTGGCTGCCTACCTATATAAGCCTATGCAGGCTTATATAGGTAGGCAGGCTACTATAAAAACTCAATACTATAAGATCTTTAGCAATGCATTATTATGCAAGGAGTTGCTATATCAGTATGAGCAGCTCCTTGCATGTCGTATGCAAACCAGTGTTATGCATGATAATGCTAAATGAAAAAAGAAGGGGCCAAAACAAGTATTAAATTTTACTCTTCTTTACCTCATGGTTGTTCATGTAGTCTGATTTGCATATAAAAATAGTAATAAGCAGTTGGCCATTTAGTAATTAACTACTTATTGCTATTTTTTATACTCTATGCTTTTAAACTTGTGCTAGCAGAGAGCAAGGGACAAAAGAGAAGTGAATGTTAGTGTTGGAAACATTACTCCTGTGTGGCTACATCATTATTTACTTTGAAATGGAAAAAAGTGATTATTAAAAAAATGAAAAAACATATTATGTATTCACTTAAGGTTAGTCCACATTGACAACAAATCAACATCATATGACGAGTGAATAATATGAAACATAATGCTGTTTTGAATGAATTTTTCATTTAGCAAATCTCTTCTCCAGTCCAAAACATTGAAAATGTTTATTTTTTCAGGTTTTGTAATGTGAACTAATTTTACTAAGTGAATTCACTTTATGGTTTCTCATTTGTTTTCACTGTTCACTTTCAGCATGAGTTAATCTTTAGAATGTCACTTTTTATTCTTTTACTTGACTGGAGTTTCATCAGAAGTTATTTTTTTTAATAAACTTGTCACATACTGGTGCTGTCTATTAAAAAAAATAACAAACAAACAAAACTTGGTCAATTTCTTAAAAGTATATGATATAATTTTACACAATTCTACCCTTTTCTTTTTATATATTGTTCAAATGTATTATAAATATAATAAAGTGAAAATTCGTTTTTAAGAATTACACATACAAATTCAGTTGTACAGTGTTAATTTGTGCCATTCCATGCTTTTTGGGCTGCTTTCCATACTTTTCAAAAATTGTAGACCTATAAATTCCCACTGGCATCCATCTGTTTGTCTCTGTTTTTCCTTACTCTTGAGAATGGAATTCAATAGATGAAAGTTGAGACCATAAATGGAAAGCTTACAAGCCAGAGGCCTGATTAACTATATACAAATTTTCTGTTTGCAAAAGAAGTCATGTTACTTCAATTCAAAAATTTACCTCTGAACAGTGTTAGATGACTGGCATGACTATTGTTAATGGGAAAAGTATAATGTACAGGTGCAAGGCACTACTAAAATTGAGAACATTGTAATGAAAAGCTGTAACCCAACATTGTGACAATGTCACAATTGATAGATGGCTGGATTTCTGAGCAATCAATGTGGCAGCCTACTGCTCTCAGAGACCCAGGATTGAATTCAGACAGGTTGAAAAATCTCCAGGAATTTTTCAAGGGGGGAGTGGTTCATCCAGATATGTCAGGCACATCCCTAATCTACTTGGGCTTCCCATTGAGGGCCTGGCTGAACCCATAATGGGCTTGCTAAAAGAGTCCCTCTTAGTGCCCGTAGGACAGAGAGAGTTAAAAATAATAATAAAACCTAATTGCATGTTTGATGATTGTATTTATCTGAAAACAATCAAAAGTAGTTTCATTTGTATATTTTCTCACTTTTATGATATTTTCCTCAGTTCTCTTCAAAAGTGTATAAACAAGATTTGACTGTATTACTTGACAGGATACAGTAGAGCCTCGATTATCTGACCCCCGATTAACCGACACCTCGGTTAACTGACCGTCCTAGTCAGCAAATTTCAAATGTCCGCTAGTGATGTGGCGCTACAATATTTGGCTATGCCTTGGCTACTTTAATATTATTTTTACGTGTTTTAGCTGGCAACACTCATTCGACCATGAAAGGGAGCCAGTATTTAAACGAGGCTTAATTTTCTAATTTTTAACGATAGAATAGCGACTATTATTATTTTTAAAAATTTTTGTTACGTTTAACATCGATGAAAATTCAACGCGAAGTAGGTTAATAGCGATATACTAATATACTAATTACATGGGATATAATAATATACTACACTAATAATGGATTTTTTCATACTTTTCGGTTATCCGACTTTTCAATTATTCGACCAACCCGTCCCCAATTGAGTCAGATAATCAAGGCTCTACTGTATATGTATTCAAAACAAAAACATTGACCAATTTATCAAAAATGCTCAAAGTTAAATCTCATTATTATTGTTTAATATTTCACTCTTATTCATGTTTTACACTTAATCTAATAACCAAATTGTATAGTCAGATATTTTATCAGAAGAACATTCTTCAATTTTAATATATTTGATAAACCAAATTTAATAGATTGCTTAATCTGTCATATATTAATTTTTCTTTAATCTGTTTATTTGCAAGCTTACTCTATATTGAGATATTTGTTTTTAAAATAAACAGTATTATGCTGAAAATATAGACTGAGAATAAAATTATCTTAGTTATCTTTATTTATTTTTAAGTTATTGACAACTGTATTGTTTTCTTTAAAATTCATTAAATGAAAAATAAATAAAATTCTGACTTTTGGTGATAATATATTTTTAAGAAGTTTCTAGTTTTCATTAATCAGTTATATCAACAGTTTTTATTTGAACATTTTTTATAAATTAATCTTAAAATAGATGGCATAATTATTCAATTTTTGTATATTATCAACCAACAAATTGTCATTCTATACTAGAAGGGAAATTTTAGACAATCTCAATAAAAATGATTTTTTGCTCATATAACTAAACATGAAGAAAAATAATTGAAAATAAACTGTAGATACTTATACCTACTTTCACTGTTCTAAGTAAAATGGTCAAGTAATACAAATAGAATATTCAAGACCATTTTATTAGAGCATTGCTTCACTAATTTTTTCTACAGTGAAGTGCTTGTAATATGAATGAAAAGTTATTATGATTACTGGTTTGTCTTTTTCTGTGATTTATAGAATCATTATTTTATGGTTAAAATTTTAGGAGAACAATTTTTTAAAATCCAAATCATATTTATATACAATATTAACTGTAAAGAAATGCATCAATGTATCTTAAGAATTAAATTTAAGAATAAGAATTGCAATAATTTTGATTTTATGTCATATAATAAATATATACATATATTTGAATGAATATTTCTTTTTACAGGTGGGATACACAAGGGGATTTCACCACCACACATCCTTTACCTATAGTTAAAATAAAATTATATACAGAGAGCCCAGGTTTATTGAGTTTAGATGATAAAGAATTAGGAAAGGTAAAAATACTTTATATTATTAACAATGAGTGACTAGTATGGTTATATCTAAATTAGTTAAATAATTACTAGTTTTGGAAGTGAAGATCAGATAGGATCAAGTAGTGTAACTGCAGCATATTACACAACAAGCAAGAGTTGCAGGTTTGAGTACTGCTCTATGCTGATCTTTTCTTCCAGAATACTCTAAATTTATTGGGTTGTTTGGAAAGTAATTTTGTTTTTTTTTTTATCACTAGACGGATTAGTTGTATTTTTCCTGCCATTTTCATTCTAAACCACATTAGCATTATATATTTTGGTAGCTAGCATTTTAAGGCTTATATGTAAAAAATTTTGTTTGATTTTGTGCAATAGTTTATTTTTTGTGTCCCATCAAATATGGAAGGTCAAAAGCAGCATTTTTGGCATATTTTACTCTTTTATTACCGTAAAGGTAAGAATGCTGTTCAAGTAAGAAAAAAATTGTGTGACATGTATGAAGATGATGTATTGACAGAATGACAGTGCCAAAACTGGTTTACAAAATTTTGTTTTGGCAATTTCAATATTGAAGATGCACCATGTTCTGGATTGCCAGTTGAAGCCAATGAAAACAAAATAAAAGTACTGATTGAAGCAAACTGCAGAATAACAACACGTGAATCACTAAGAAATTAAATCTGTCGAATTGAACTGCTTATGATTACTTGAAACAAATTGGTTTTGTTTCAAAGCTCGATATATGGGTTCCACATGTTCTTAGAGAGATGCTCTCTTTGGTGAGATTTTAAGGAAAATTTTTTTTTTTAGAACTTCTACTAGACAATTTAACAATTGATTCGAAAGTGTACTGCCATTGAGTTAACAAATTGAGTAATATCACCAAACAGAAAAGGCGGCCAGAATTGATCAACAAAACAGGTGTAGTGTTTACCACGATAATGTCAAATTTCGCACAAGTTTGGTAACTCGTCAGAAACTGTTATAGATGGGATGTGCTATCATACCAACCATATTTGCCAGATCGAGCACACTCAGATTATTACTTGTTCCAGTCTATACTAATTTTTTTTAACTGTAATACATTTACTTGAAATGGCAATGTCAAAAATCACTTGGATCGGTTTTTTGTAAGCAACGATCAAAACTTTTATGAATGTGAAATCATGCTACTACCAGAAATGATGACAACAGGGATTTCACCAAAATGGTTGATATATAATTCAATAAAATATTTATTTATTATAAAAATATTGTGTGTTTTTCCACAGAAAAAAAACGAAATTACTTTCCAAACAACCCAATAAATTAAATTTATTTCTAATTATTAAATTTATCATTAGAAGGTGGTTTAACTGTCTACCTGTAGCCAAATTGTTTATATCTAGTCTTAAATTAGATTTGTTACAGCTCAATGAATAATCTAGCAGTTTGTTTGGCATTAATAATTAAATTGGGTTGTTTTGTGTTATTAGCAATAATTCTGAATATAATTTTTGATTTAATAGAATTATTTAGTTTTTCTATCATATTTCATTCTAAATTGGTCACAATGAAATGTTTTTTTTCTGAGAAATATGATAGGAAATTTGCACTTGGTATCTTATAGTAGTGTATGAAAAAAAAAAAAAATACATATTTGCACTTGGCAAATATTTTTCTTCACAGACAACTATAATCTAATAAGCATGATGAATTAAACTAACTTATAAGATGACCATAAGAAAAATAAATTTCATATTAACTCATATAAATATATGTACACTGGTGTCTAAAACTTAAGAACAAATATGATATTGAAAAAATATGCAACTTAATTCATCAGTCCTTTTGGGATAATGTATGGCACTGAGGAGTGATAGAAATTGAATGCTTCTGTAAAATTTTCACTCACAGTTGATGTTACAGTATAGCAATTGAGATGATATAAAACAAATGGATTAGTTAAATGTGTTACAGTTGGGAGACATTTAATTGCCTCTGTTTGTTATCAGTTCCATCATTTTTTTATGGCACAAAGATTAGATTTTTTTAATCTAGCTGATTTTACCCAAGGTAAGTTATTGGAAAACTGAAGAAAGTTTGTCTCTAGAGAGTTTGGAGTTTCTCATAATGTTGTTTCCAAATTCCTGTCAAAGTTTTCAGAAACATGAACACACATTAGATTAGTTAAATCATCTTTGCTCTACTACTAAATGGGAAGACTAAAACATACTGCTCACAGCAAAACAATCAATACAGTATTGCAAATCAGATTTTAACTCAGTTATATGCAAGCAAGGGTATGCAGATATCATTGGAAAAATATTGCAAGACATTTGGGCAAAGGAATACTATATGCCTAAAGATTAGTATAATATGTTCCTATGTCCAAAAATTACCATACAATAGATTTGCAATGATTTTGCACCTATAGAAATTGGTCAGCATAACACAAGTACCAGGTTTGGTTACAAATGAGTAATTTTAGTTTCTTATCAAATTCTGAATGTTTGCTGATCTGGCACAAAACAACATAGCATCACTAATAATCCAACAAACATTATGAAAAGTGATAGATACAGTGATACTGGGCTTGATATGGATTGGCTTCTTGGCTTCACCAAATTTGAATGTTCTATGGTGTTGTGGGTGAACAATTCATTTTCATGAATAAGACAGGCCAACCATACTGTACAGCAGCAGTGGATGAACTTCTAGAAAGTGAGAATATTCATCATATATCATTGGTGCAGAAGAATAGTGACACAACTCAAAAATTTCCAATTTCGAGTTTATTGTAGAAATGTATAGCAAACTCCCTATATTTTTATATGGAAGAATGAAGACTAATATTTATTTCCAAAATAGATTTGAAAATTTTAAAAATCCAAGATCATGACAAAGCCGTGCAGGAAACAAGAAACTTTTAAGTGGCTGTTCTAGAAGAACTATTTTTTTGAGTCAGTATTCTTGTGCACCAATGATATGTTGGCTAGCATGCTCTCAGATTTAAATCCTAAAATACATTCAAGGATACTCTCAGAAAATACATTGCTGAATGTAATTCACCATTACTGTGTTGTCCCATTGCTTATCCATACAGAGGAGTGGGAGAAATTACCACAACAACGCTTGCATACTGCTATCTAAATGCATAATGAGACTTCTATGCTGTATTGCTTCTTTATCCAGCCTAAAGATTTCCAATACTTCTACATAATTTCATGAAACAATTAAGTTTCTATCCAAAGCACTTTGTGCTAGCAAAATATTTTCTTTACCAGATTTTATGGCTCTAATGCTTTTTGATTCTTTCACTTACATAAAAATTTGTCACTGTATATACAGTATAATAAAATTTTATTGTTACAAATGCTGGTATAACAAATTTATTTTCAATTCTCTCCCAATTTACTATATATTTTAATGTAAAAATGGTTCAATGTAATAAATGTCATTGTAATAAAGATTTCAGTTTAATAAAATAAAAACTCAGTTTTTTATAAAAGAAAATTATCATTTTAATGAATCTTGACCCTACAGTCTAGATATACAACAAGAATGGTTATTTTATATACAGGTCTTAAACATTTTTCAAGCTCCATTAGTTCATTACTAAAGTTGAATGTTCTATTGGAGATTCAATATTCAAATGTTATAATCTACTCAATTGGATTTAAATGGTTAATAGGAAGAAATAAACAGACCTCTCATAAAATAGCATTGTTGTTATTTGTATTATAGTGAAATTTCTAAATTACTGATCTTTCAATAATATAAATAAATAACACCTTTATAACGGTCCAGCAAAAACATTTAATTCTCTAAGAACGTTTTCGACCAATTTTAGTGGACATTATCAGTTATTCCAATATTAAAAAGAACAAAGTATTCGAAACTACGTAATATAAAATTAAACTGCGTTTGCACAGAGCAACGGAAAAACCTTTGTAGGTTATTCATATTACAAAAACATAAAATACTAAAGTAAACAAATAAACCTAAATAAATAAAAGAATAAAAGTGCCGTCATCATGGATATATATATTAACCTGCGTTATTATAAAATGACTTCCAAGCAGAGGCCAATCTCTCTGCATCTCTGTGATTAATACATTCCGAGGTTATATGCGCTTTATGTATTTCTATTTTTTCAAGATGCCTCACTGCCTGCAAAGATCTCATGGCTTTAATGATTGCCGCACGATCTCAGTATACGGATATATTGTGTTGTTTGGCAAATGCTGCCAGAACAGTACTATCGATGTTCCTACTCACAGAATATTTATGCTCATTTATGCGGAGTTTAAAACAAAGGATAAATGAGCATAAATATTCTGTGAGTAAGAACATCGATAGTACTGTTCTGGCGGCATTTGCCAAACAACACAATATAACCGTATACTGAGTTCGTGCGGCAATCATTAAAGCCACGAGATCTTTGCAGGCAGTGAGGCATCTTGAAAAAATAGAAATACATAAAGCGCATATAACCTCGGAATGTATTAATCACAGAGATGCAGAGAGATTGGCCTCTGCTTGGAAGTCATTTTATAATAACGCAGACTAATATATATATATCCATGATGACGGCACTTTTATTTATTTAGGTTTATTTGTTTACTTTAGTATTTTATGTTTTTGTAATATGAATAACCTACAAAGGTTTGTCCGTTGCTCTGTGCAAACGCAGTTTAATTTTATTTAATTTTGTATTACGTAGTTTCGAATACTTTGTTCTTTTTAATATTGGAATAACTGATAATGTCCACTAAAATCGGTCGAAAACGTTCTTAGAGAATTAAATGTTTTTGCTGGACCATTATAAAGGCATTATTTATTTATATTTTTGTGTTGTAGTTTCAGTAAGATTTTTTTTGATTACTGATCTTTCATCATCAATGGATTCTGCATTAATGTTTACATGAAAACACAAATTTGTCATAATTTTCAATCTGATTTGTAGTATAGTGTCATTGCTATACAATTATCTAAGATCGTATTTTTGACTTCATCTAATACAGTAGAAGATGAATCAGAGATTACCATTTTAGGTGCAAGAAAATGTAAAGCCTGTGCCTTTCCATGATAAAATGATATATTAGCTATCATATTAGAATGCTATGACATAATTTAGGAATTTGTGGGAAAAATTTTGATTATACATGTAATATAAAATTACAGACTTATTTCAGCAACAAACAATAGCTAAACTAGAGAAGGAGTATGATTATAAGTGTCACTGTTGTCTACTTTGCACATCAGCTGCTGACAATAAACTTTGTTACAAATGGACTAGGCAAGATGGTCAAACTTTGTGGTAAAGGCAATAGCTTGCTGCTGTGCAGGACCTATGTGATCCTTCAATTTTTTCATACTGATATTTTACTGTATTCTGATTTTGATCCATCTATTTGTTAAGCAACAATGAAAGAATAAATGTATTTGATTTTATATTGTGTTTTAAACAGGAAAGTAAGTTTCATTTGCATATTTTCTCTTGTAGGTTTATTCTAAAACATTTGTTAGAAATAATATAAATTAATAAAAAGTAAAATTTTTCAATAAATATAAATAACATTTATATTTATTTTAGGTAATTATTAAACCAACTCCTTTAAGCCCAAAATCTCCAGAATGGTATAAAATGATAGTACCAAAAAATGTTCCAGATCAAGATCTGCGTATTAAAATCACTGTCCGCATGGATAAACCTCAAAACATGAAACACTGTGGGTAAGTGTTAATTTTATCATTTTTAAAATAAAAGATATTTTATTTTTACAGTAAATAAATATTGTTCATTAATTTGAGACTGATATAATATATAATAATTAGCTGATGATGTTATTAAATCAAGTTCATATTGATAAATTTAAAAATATACAATTTTCTTTTAATTTGTACTACATTTTTTTCTGTTTTATATCTATTATATTTTTCTGAATTACATTGCT
This sequence comes from Centruroides sculpturatus, assembly GCF_000671375.1. Taxonomy (NCBI): domain Eukaryota; kingdom Metazoa; phylum Arthropoda; class Arachnida; order Scorpiones; family Buthidae; genus Centruroides; species Centruroides sculpturatus. The sequence continues at coordinate 704,487 of NW_019384399.1, forward strand.
TTTAATTTTAATTAATATTGTACTAAATATTTTTCAAACATTTTGATACTTCAAAGAATGTTATATATTGTTAAAATCAACACAAGTGGCCATGAAATTCAAAAAGCAAGTTTAAATATATGATATTTGTTGTTGTTAAAATAAAAATAATTATAGATGAAATATCTTAATACTGGAGATGAACAGATTAGTATGAATGAATTATTTTATTTAGCAAAAGTTCATAATTTAACTTGATTTTGTGAATATGTTAACATTTTTTTAAATGTTTAAATGTAAAATAGTATTTAACAAATTGTCAAAATTGTTATTTTACCTGATAAAAATGAAACACACACTTCCTCAGCTTTTAAGAGAGTAATATGTTCCTGAAAATCCTCTTGTAAGATGGATTCTATGATGGATGGAAGGCCTCTTTTTTTGATGGACACGTAAAAGAGGTCTTCTTAGTGTCCAAAAAACAGAATTAAAAAATAAAATAAAAGTTTACAGAGATATGCTACTGATGCAGAAGGTGAGTGTAAGGTGCACATTAATAGGTGAATGGGAGAGATCTTGTTTCTCATAAGTACAAAAAAATCCTTGTAATTGCTTATAATCTGAAGAAAGGTATTAAATAAAATTCCTCATAAATGCAACTTCTCATAAGCTGAATGTTTGAACATGAAGGAAATTGCATTATTTATTTTAAATATATGATAAGTATAAAAGTACTGATTAAGTTAATGTTAATTGATAAGCATTCATATATATTTCTATAATTTGATATATATCTTGGCATCTGTTTAATGGAAAAAGTAATTTGATTTAACCATAAAAATATTTTTTAAATAATTAACTATTTATCAGTTTTTATCTCATTTCATTTTTTTTTTGTATTTAATTATTTTTGCCATTTTCATTTTAATGTAAAAGTAAAAATAAATGATAGTGGAACATAATTTCTTTAAATTATACAAATTTGAATTAAAATACAATTTAAAATAATGAATATCTATATCTGTAAAGTTTAAGTATAAAAAGTCATCTGTGGAAGTTTTTGTTAAGTTTTTTTAAAATTTTTTAATGTGTTAATTTCAGTTACTTATTTGCCCAAGGAAAACAAGTGTGGAAAAAATGGAAAAAGCGATATTTTGTACTCGTACAGGTTAGTTTGTTACTTGAAAAAATCCTATCAAACTTTTTATTTATAATTTTAAAAAATAATGTAAGTAAAATGTTAATAACAAAATGAGCTTTGTGTGAAATATCAAAGATCATTTAAAATTGATGTTTCTATTGATCACACAGTTTTTCATTTGGCTTTTCAAACTGTATATAAAAGTTAACATATATAATTGTCTTTGATGTTGACAATAAATGACATTTTGTATTGGTATAAATACAAAATATGATGGGATAAATTGAAAATATCTCCATTTTAAATATATTTCTGATCTGTTTCTTTAAGTTTTCAAATGTATTTTAACAAACTAATTATTCTCATAAATAAAAAAGATGATATTGTTGATTTGTATATTTTATTATTTGATAAAAATAAATTATCATCATATTTGCTGCTAATAGGTTTTATTACTAACATATTTGTTTAACATTTGTGAAATTTTTAATACAATTACTATAATTTCCTAACTATAATTTGCAGTGGTGTATAATATAATATAGTATAGTATTTTATTGGCCAAAACAGTTTCTCATATATATTGTATAAATTTGTGTCATTCTTTATTTGCTTTCTCAGTGTGTCAAGAATAAAATGATGTAATTTATTAGGACTTTTAATAATTAAAAAGTATTGTCAAATCCAAGAAATAAATTAATAAAATCTTTTTAAAGTAGTTCAATTAAAGTTTAAAATCTGGAAAAATAAAATACAATCAATCATCAATTTATGACTCTTGACTTACAATGGCTGAAACTAGTATATTAAAAAATTATTCAATTTCAAACACTCAGTCACACTCATTAATAGTACAGTATAAGAAGTAAATATTAAATGTAATATTGTAATGGTCAATAATTACGCACTTCATAATCCAGGTTTGCTCCATTAATACTTGAAATTAAAAATTAAACTTTCTGTGGGGCTATTCAGTCCAGTATTATCTTTATAATCCGAACTTTCAGTCTTTTTGTTGATCTGTCACAGTCAGATACTATTAATTGTTATTATATAGGCTAAAACATCTTAAGCTAAGTTTCAAGTTGATTTTCGTTTAAGATATGTTTGAGATATTTATTGAAGGACAACAAATAGTAAAAACAGATAGTAATAACACTATATTCATAAGTAGAAGTGAATGGATCTGTTGATGTCTTTTTGTTTTTGCATTCATCCTACAAATAAAAATTTTGCTACAGTAGAGTCTCGAGAACTCGGCACTTGATAACCCGGCAGTCCGGATAGCTCGGCCACACCCTGGCAGGGCAAAAAAATCCTTAGTTAATTAATTTTCATTATAGACAGCTTTATGCCTCATAAAGTATTTTTCTGAGGTCTGTTTTATCAGGTAAATTATTGTACACAGTGTATTCATTAATTTTCATTTTCATGTAATAAAGGCTCAATGCCTTCATAAAGTATGTACTTTTTCCTTTGTTTAAGGGTATTTGGGCAGTTTATTCTCTGTTTTACTCTCAAGTAAACAATACATACAAGTACAGTACAGTATTTTCTGAGGAAACACTCATACTTATTTTTTTAACCCCATTCCAGATAATCCGGCATTTTAACAAACTCTGCCACCCTTCAGTCCACATTAGGCTGAGTTTTCGAGACTACTGTATTGTTAAGAAGATTTATTAACATAACAAACATAAAATGACTTAATAATTGACTTAATAATAATAAATAATTGCCAGATTACTTCAGGCTATAATAATGCTACTGATTGCTAATTAAATATCAAGTAATTTGGCCTAGAAGTAGGTGTTAGGTGCCATCTCTTGATAAATTTAATAATTAATTTAAAGATTCTAGAAGAAAAAAATCAGCCCAAAATGAGATGCAACCTACAATTTCCACTTACCATGTGAACATGTTGCCAGTTATGCTACCTGGAACTTCTTTTGATCTTCATTTCCAGAACTATTAATTTAGATATAATTTAATCATAGTTCCCAGTTGGTTCCATGAGTAACCAATATGATTATATCTAAATTAATAGTTCTAGAAGTGAAGATTGGATGGAGGTCTGGGTTGTATAACTAGGAATACATCTGCATGACAAGTAGGAATTGTGGGTTTGAGTCCCACTTTGGGTCAATTCTTTTCTTCTAGAACCTTCTAAATTAATTATTAAATTTATCAAGAGATGGCACCTAATGCCTACCTCTATGCTAAATTACTAGGCATTTAATTAGTAATTAGTAGCAGTAGTATAACCCAATGTAATCTGGCAATCATTTGGCATTAATCTAAAAATCAGGTTTATATATGTTTATATTTTTATAAAATTATTTAAGAGCCACTTTTGATATTCTGAGAAAATTGTTTCATACATCATCCACTGAGTTATAAAAATGATATTGAAGGAAACTGATTTAGGTTTCCAGTTAGTTTTGAAAGATATTTCAATAATAGCACATCAGTTTTGACATCTAATAGAAATCCTGTACTATAAATTATTATTGCATTTTACAAGTTTTTATCTTGTGTACTAAATGAATTTTTTATTTTATTCTTACTAGTCTTTATATTTATTTAAATAAAAATATACTCAGAGTAATTTAAACAACTTCTATTTGTTTTAATTTGAATAAATATCATTATTTTGTAATAATATGATGATTTTTATAATTTATTCTATGTATCCTGTGTAATGTTAGAATAAGAATAATTCTAGATACTTTTACATTTAATCCTTAATTAAAAATAATAAAAATTGTTAAGTTTTTTATGTTTGTAATATAAAACTTTATTTTAGAAAGAATAAAATAATGCCC
>NW_019384399.1:711074-810314 GCF_000671375.1 Centruroides sculpturatus
TAGCTAATCTTACCCGTTTTCACAGAATGCAAGAATTAGGTCCCCCGTTTCCAGACTAATTAGAGAATTTTTACGTCCAGTTAAACGAACTATTTTATATTGATATCTATCTATCTTCTCAGCAATATTAGCTATTTATATTAATAAATAAACACACCTGATTTGTATTTGCCGAACTATTTTCAATTTGATCAATTTTCTGGAACGTTTACAATCGTTCTATAATCAAACAAATATGCAATAACAAATTTGAATTTAAAACGGTTTGAACATTTAATTAAAAAATCTAAATATATAAAAATATTTATAACAATATCTGAAATGTTATCAATTTAATACACCTAAGTACACAATGAAGACTAAACATAGTTGAAAACAAAAAATCACATCTAAAATAGTACGGTAGAAACTGTTCTTCAGGTTAAGCCTTAATACTCTCCCTCTCCCCATGGGGGAATTTCGAAAAATCCCTTCTTAGTGTGTGTTTTCATGACGTATCATAACTGGGTACCAAATTTCACCTCTTTACGTTCAGCGGTTTGCTCTGGGCAATGACGAATCAATTACTCAGTCAGTCAGGACAAGTATTTTTGTATATTTAGATAATAAATATCAAATGAATAAATAATCAAACAAAAGATTTGCCAGTTATGTGAAACTAGTTATCATATTCAATTAGATAAGAAAACTAAGAACTTATTGAGATTATTGTTGAATTTTATGAAAACATAATTAACATTTGTTTCAATAAAAAAATAAATATTTCATCTGATCATTTTTTTTTTACTTTCCTGGCTCTGTTATATATAACAGAGGGAAAGTATGGCAATCAGTTAAAAAATGATCCACTGAGATTTTTACATTTTTGAACTTTTCCCAAGTTCAAAAATCTTCAAATATCTAGAAATGCAAAAAAATTTAGTTTTTTTTTCTGTATGTATGTATGTATGTATGTATGTATGGATGGTTGTGTTGTGTGTGGGCACAATTTTGTTCACCCTGTTTGAAGCTTAATAACTTCTGTTGATTTTTGTCAAAAATTTGTGAAATTTTGCAGGAAGGTGTGTATATTATGGGGATTGATGCTATTAAATTTTGGTGGTTAAAGGTCAATGGGGTGGGGAGATAGAAGGGGGTCATATGTCATATCTCAAGTAGGGTTAGACTTAATGACAATTTTACTTGTTATTAGCATTTACAATTTTTTATAAAACTCATCCCTACCCTTAAAATTAAGCCCTTNCTAGTTATCATATTCTAATTGAATATGATAAGTAGTTTTACATAAGATAAGAAAACTAAGAACTTATTGAGATTATTGTTGAATTTTATGAAAACATAATTAATATTTGTTTCAATAAAAAAATAAATATTTTATCTGATCATTTTTTTCTTACTTTCCTGGCTCTGTTATATATAACAGAGGGAAAGTATGGCAATCAGTTAAAAAATGATCCCCCGAGATTTTTACATTTTTGAACTTTTCCCAAGTTCAAAAATCTTCAAATATCTAGAAATGCAAAAAAATTTAGTTTTTTTTTCTATATGTATGTATGTATGTATGGATGGATGGATGGTTGTGTTGTGTGTGGGCACAATTTTGTTCACCCTGTTTGAAGCTTAATAACGTCTGTTGATTTTTGTCAAAAATTTATGAAATTTTGCAGGAAGGTGTGTGTATTATGGGGATTGATGCTATTAAATTTTGGAGGTTAAAGGTCAATGGGGTGGGGAGATAGAAGGGGGTCATATGTCATATCTCAAGTAGGGTTAGACTTAATGACAATTTTACTTGTTATTAGCATTTACAATTTTTTATAAAACTCATCCCTACCCTTAAAATTAAGCTTTTTGCCATCTTATAATAATTAAAAGTATAAAAAGTTTTTTTAATAAAATATCATAACAGATGATAAAACACAGTTTTAAATATTCACAAGAATGTTAGACAACTCATTGCTGGATTTTTGTTTTATTTGAATTATACTTCTAACATTTATCTTCATATATTTCAACTTCTTCATCAGATTTCATAAAATCAAAGCTTCTTAGAATGTCATCAAAAATCTTTTATTATCATTGAATTTTAAAAATTTCAAAAAATATATGAGTATGAAGTTAAAATGATTTTGAGACATTTGTTTGTAATAAAAATAATTTCTAAAATCTGCTTCTAAATAAGAATATTTAATGTATCTATTTTACATTGTTCTTAATTTATCTATTATTTTAATTAAAATTAAATACATCTGTAAAATGTAAGGAGTACTTCATTAAAAATGCTATTTATGAATTTGATTTTTGAAGTATTAAATCAAAATTCAGAATAGATAACATAGATTTTTCATGATAATTTATACATATTGATAGAAAATATGAAGAGTAAATTAAATTTATATACGAAATAAAATTGTTAGCTTCTGTAAATTTTTTATATTTTTTCACAAATATAATTTCACATTAATATTTTTTATTTTATGCTAAATTTNTTTGAGTGTAATAATTTGGCCATGCACTGTATGTTTTTTGGACTGTTTTCTGGATAATTTTGGTGTTTGTTGTGTTAGCCCTAGCAGCAACACCAGCATAGGAGGAGGTCAGTAAGCTAGTTGGAATAGAGTTTTTTGCAATTCCAATATTTTGTTGACTTTGCTATCAATGAGAGAGCTGACCTTCTCGGAAACCTGCTGTTGAATATGACAGACACTATCAGCTAGGAATTTCGAAACTGCTTTGCTAATTAAACTATTCAACATACCAACATCGTTGTTGGGACGATGAACCAATGCTCGGATTGTCTCGTCTGCTAGCAAGAAAAGATCATTTGCAGCTTCACAAATTTTTGTTCTGTTCTCTTTCCAAACAGCAGAGCTACATTCTTCTGGACAGTTTTCCAAAATAATGTCTAAAAGCTTAATGTTCTTTGTTTTATAAAAAGATAATTGTTTTCAAAACATTGGCTGAAGACTCTCCATTGATTGGCTTATTCTAGAAAGGAGAATGCAGCTTTCTTTGAAGCACTTGTCTTTCTATCTAAAAGATTGCTGGTGTTGGTTCTTAACCCCTCAAGAGCAGTCTCTTGAATGTATAAGTTATATGTATGAACCATATAGAAATTAGAAGAAAGCACTGTTACTTCAAGAGGAACAAATTGACTGTTTATCACATAAATAGTTTAATAGAATTGGAAGATTTCAGAAAAATTAATGAAAGCAAATGTTGCCTATTGATGTATAGTTAAGTTCTGAAAAGAAGTAGGTGATCAAGGAAAACTAGAAAAACCCTATGGCAATGATACATACTTAAATAAAAGCATTTTTTTTTAATTTAACAAATTTTTTGTTAATTTATTAGTTTAGTGTTTCATGACAACTTATACAAAATGCTTGTTTAATTATTTGTATAATGTAGTTTGAATTTATGAAATTATGAGTGCTGAAAAGTTTGCAACTTACTAGAAGAAAAAAGAAATTTGATAAATTGAATATATTTTATTCAGCATAATCATCTCAGCTCTATATGCTTATTACAACTTTTTTCTAATTTTTTTAAACCCTGGAAACTAACCCTCTGCACACCCAATGATCCCTTGACCAGAAGAAAATCTTTTGGTGTTTCTTTAAAGCTGTGAAGAGATGATAATCTGAGGTGATGAGATCCAGTGAATAAGTGTGTGATCTAATAGTAAGAACACCAAATTCTTCATTTTTTGGATTGTTTAGAAGGCTATGTGAGCAGGGCATTGTCTTGCAGAAATAGCCTGCCTTGATTCAACTTCTGTACCATTTTTCCTTCAAAACTTCTCATTGTTCATCTAATAGAGACATATAATAAGTGATGTCGATTATCTGGTCCTTTGACAAATACTTTACTAAAATGGCATTGTTCTTGTTCCAGAACACAGAAACCATGGTTTTTCTAGCCAATTTTTGGACATGAAACTTCTTTAATCAGGGAGACCCTCTATGACACCATTCTTTTTTTCTTCATCTCAGGATTACAGTGAAGAATCCTTGTTTCATCTATATCACTAATTGAGTCACAAAATTCTCAGAATTACAGTTGAATCATACCCAAAATGGTTTTGAAAGCAATTATGCAATTTTGCTTCTGGTCTGCATTGGAAAGTTTTGGAATCCATTTTGTAGAAATCTTCTACATGTCAAGAATATAATTTGCAGAAATTATTTGCATTAAGCAAGATTTCAGTATTCATCTTGACTGAAATGTGTTGCTCTTTAATGATAAGTTCATGGATTTCATCCACATTATCATCTGTTGTGGCTGTTCAGAGAATGACTCATCTACTATCTTGAAGTGGCCAGCTTGGAAATTAACGGCACACTTTTTTTTTACCATTGAGGGATGGGAAATCCTATTGCAGGGTTGCCATCATCTCATAGTGAAGCTCCTGCAAGATAGGAGTGCTCCTGCACTTTTTTCATGCAGGAGCAAGAACTTTAAGACCATATGCTTCTCAATGTTTCTGAATTTCAGTCTTAGTACAGCCATTATGAATTCAAATTGTTGAAGTAAGTAAATTAATAGTTATAGTGGCTCTTATGATGCATGTGTTCTAGCAATGACTTTTCTCTATTATTCTCATACCATGGATTTTGCTCTCTTGTATGTGAGTGATGATGCAAATTTTTCAGCATCTGGCACTTAATAAAAATTGTTAATACATTCATAAAATGTTTTATTTTGTGTGCTATTCTGCAATAATTTTCAAAGTAATTTTGGATCTTGAAAATATTCTGCACCTCTGGGTGTACAGTCAACCCCCCCATAACACGGTAGATACGTTCCATTCTTTATGAATCAGTTTTGTACAAGTCCTTGCCAATTACAGCCCGACACGTGTGAAGTTTATAAACTATGGCTGTTTGAAAGGTTTTCTTCCATAAAATTAATCAATTCTAGACTAATTTAACTCAACATTTCCAAAATATGTATAATTTTTTTGGGAATAATCCATATAAACTATGCTATAAACAAAAAATTGTAGGATTACTTACTAAGTGTGCACCGTTCGACATCACCATTGCTCAAGCTTATTTTCGTCACAGAGCAGTGCACCAAACGGCGGGCGACTTCTGATAAGTTATTTTTCTGCGAAAACTTCGTTGAACTTTGGAGACATCATTAATATAAATAATTTTTATGGCTGTTGAATAAGAAATGTTTCTTTCACAAGAAATGTATAAAATTAGTGCTGTATTAGACTTACGGTACCTAATTTACATACTGTACAGATGCTAGTAAACTGAACTTACTCGCCTAAACTCTCCGTAGCTTGGCACTGGACGGCAGAAAGTAGTTTGGCTGCCCGATGACGTTTTACAGAATTATAGGAGTTTTTTTACCATGTTTGTATGGATACCGTCGCAATTTTTTCGCTGTCATATAGGAATCCGTGTTATACGGGGGTCGACTGTATATTAAATTATTCAAACTTCAAGACACCATTAAAAATAAAAATTGCATTATAGTGAACATTTTTTTTTAGTTAACTGTATAAGTTGGCGACCCCACAGAAAGCCCGTTGCGACNAGCGTGGCGCTGGATGGCGGAAAGTAGTTCGGCTGCCTGATGACATTTTATTAAATTATAGGAGTTTTTTTACCAGGTTTGTACGGACACCATCACAATTTTTTCACCGTCTTATAGGAATCGTAATTATAGGAACCTGTGTTATAGAGGGTCTACTGTACATAAAACAGAACACACAATTCAACAGATGTCTGTATCTTTTTTAACTGTAGTCTTATATCAAGATAGTGAGCTTTCTTATAGCTTTAATTTCAATAGACATATATATGTCTGTATATATATAATTGATATATATATATATATACAGTGTAATTGTATATATAATATATAATTTCAAGTGTAATTGATATATACTTGAAATAAAACAAAATTAAGGGCTAAAAGCAATAGATTATTCCTTACAGCACTCTTGCTTCATTTATTAATTTAAAGATAAGTCTAAATTTCCTAAGATATATAACTTTTGAAAATATATAACTTAGGTCTCTATATAAATAAAATATTATCAATTTACTTCATATAATAAAATATTTCACTTTGGAACAAAGGTCAAAAGTATCTGTTCATTTTCTAGTCACTAGTTCATATACTAGCCCAACCATGGGCTACCTATTGTCTGTGGTGTATCAATTAGCTTTCTTGTAAACAAATATATTAAAAAAGGACGATTTGAAATACAGTTTTTAACTAGAAAAAACTTATCCAGCATTTACAAAAAAATGAATATAAATTTCATATGTTTTTTGCATGACCTGAATACCTCTTACATAACATAAAATAGGTAATTTATAGTTACTAATAATTGAAAGTATTTATTTATTAAACCATAATTGTAATTTAGATCTGGAGGGAGGACGCTTCTTCTTTAATGCTGTAAAGGAAGGTGACAGTGTGTTGTTTGCTAGTGAAGATGAAAATGAGTGTCACCTCTGGGTCATGGCAATGTATCGAGCAACAGGACAATCTCATAAACCAACTCCACTTGTTCAACCTTTGGCTAGTAAGAATTCAACCATTTCTCGATTACAAGGAGGTGAGTTCTAAATAACCAACAATCTAATACTTTAAAATTTGAATGATATTGTAAATATGTAAATTCAAATTTTTATAGGCTGTATATTTTTTAATATATATATCAAAAACTTCAATTAATAGATGAGTCAATTTACAATAACAAAAGTTTGAGATATATATATTAAATATTATTTTCCTTAATTTTAATTCTACATAAAACACAAAATTTATAATTAATTATTACTAAATATATTGTAAAGTTAAATCATATTGAAAATATGTATTGTACTTTCTGTCTCATAAGATTCATTTTTTTTCCTGAAATCTGCCTTAGAAAGTTTATCTTGCATCTAATAAGATGATAGTATGATTAGGATAAGTCTAGAATTACAATTACTATTACTACACAAAAATTCAAATTTCCTAATTTTGACATAGTAGTCTCTAGATAATCCAGAATGAATTACATGAGCTTAAATTATTACATAAATAAGCAAAAAGTAATACTTATATCTAGCATTATGACTATCAGCCTAAAGCCAACTATTGAATATGCTCATCTTGTTTGTTTTCCATCATTAGTGTAGTCAATCTAGTTATTTACATTAAGCCTGTGCACACATGGTTTTGTGACTTTAATCCCCATTTGAGGAGAATTTTTTAAAAATTTAAAAAAAAAAAAAAACAAAAATACAAAAGAAAACCCAATTCATTAAATTTTATTAACAATGTTATAAGATAGAAAAAAATAGAAGAGAGTTAAAAGTTTGAGAAAATATAAGAATGAATGAATTATTTTGTGAAGGTTCAAAAATGTTTTACTACTGAAGAGATTTAATGGAAAGTAATGGAAGATTAACAAAAGAATGTAGTAGAAATTTTTTAAATGTTTCATAAGGATATATATAAACAGTATTTTTGTGAATAGAGAGCTGTTTTACAGTTAGAAATCATTAAGCTAAGAAGTGAAATAGTGACTTAAATAAAGCAGTGTTCTTCAACCTTAGGTCTACAGACTGGTACTGGTGTGCAGAAATTTCCTGCCAGTTCATGAAAAATTTCATAGACTGCCCTAATTACTATGTTTTCTTTAGCCTAAAATACTGATTATAATCTTTCTTTTTTAAATTGAAATTCAAACGAATTATACATATACAGTGGGTGATTGGTTAATGAACAGTTCAGATAGCGAACAAATTGGATAACGAACACTTTCGTGAAAGATTTTTATGATTGAACAATGAACACTTTACTGAACAAACATAAAAAGAAGCAATGGAAATTAATGAATACGATTTATTTTCCCTTGTCTTCAGGTAACAATTCGAAACCTTTCAGAGCACAGGAGACATCAATGTCGACTCTCAACCCGATACCGATCGGATAGTATCCATCCGAACTTTGAAACTCTCCCTTGTAATTCCAGCTTTTTGTTTACCTTTCTGACAAATAATTTTTTATAATCTTTGCAAGACTGTCAAACAGGTACTCATTAAGTTTTGCATTGGGATTTATTTATGAAAGGTGAAAGTTTAATTGTCCCATCGGATATTCATTAACATTTTAATATAAAATTTTGAATTTTATCTGGGCCTTGCATTTAAATGATTTTTTGTGGGCTAGTTGATTTCTGTTCTCTGAATTCTTGTACGTGCTTTTCTGAACTCTTTATTTAAAAAAGAAACTGATAATATTATGGAGCCTAAAAAGAGGAGTGTCAAGAACTGTGCTCATCATAGAAACCAAGTAAGAGATAATAGCCAAGATAGAAAGTGGGCACAAGATGTCTGATGTTGCTAGGCAGTATGGCTCGAACAGGTCTACAATAGACACAATCTTAGCTATGGAAGATATATCAAGAAATCTCAAGCTGCTAATGGAGTAATGAAAATCACATCTGAGAAATAAAGAGCATTTTAACGCTCATAATGGAAACTGAAACTGATCTGACGACAGAAGAACTCCAGGGATGTCAAAACAATGATCATCCAAGTGGCATCCAAACCAGAATAAGGTTAATGGGATTAGAGATCTCTACAATTACAATACTATTAATTACTTCCAAAAAATCCTGAAGAAAAGAGAAAAGCGATCGACGATGGGCAGATTCTTTAACCCCCACAAACGGAAAAAACATGACTAATAAAAATGCAAGACTGCGTATATACATATTTTTACTATTACATATAAATAAACGTAGTAAAAAAGTATATATTTTTTATTTTTGGAGTCTTCGGAACAAATTAAGTCGATGCTTCTTGGCCCAGGCCAGACATTTGGCCTTCACGGCAGGAGTGAGTTTTGGTTTTTTTAGTGGTCGACAACATTTCAGTCCCATCTCTACAAATCTTTGCCTGAGAGTCCACTCCGATATTTCTACTCTGTTATCATTAAAAAGTTTTTTATGACAAGCCAAGGCTTTTGACGGTTTTCAAGTGTAATGCGACGTATTTCTCGCTCAGTTCGAGGTGTTGTAATGCGTTTTCGACTGCATTTACCAACTCAATCCGCCTTGATCGGTATTTCAGCATTCACTTCTTGCTTGATATTATACACACTGGACTGTGATACATCACACAAATCAGCAATCTGACACTGGTTATATTGACAATGCCGTAACATTGTCAAAATCCATGCTTTTTTCCTTGGTGCACACTTCCCAATATTTGTTAATGAACATTTTTAGGTTAGGTCGGTCGACAACCCCAAAAAAGAAAAAACTAACTAAAACATGACCCCAATGTATTGATCCAGTATTAGAATAATCCTAAATGTAAAAAATCCAACACTTACCGAATAATAAGTCAATAACGCTGAAGCCAAGATTTTATACTTGCTTACTGGAGAATTCAACTTAAAAATAAAAAACCATTTAACTATCCAGCATAATTCTTTAATAACATAAAAAATTTTTTTTGTTTGCCAAGATTTTTTTTGAAGACTTCTCACAAGCCAGCACAGTAAAATTTTTGACATGCACTGTCACTAGCAGCTGCCATTTACAAAAAAAAAAAACATTTGTGTGTTGCCACACTAATGAAAGGGTTGCCAGATATAGTGGCTAATCAGTAAATTATAAAACAATAACATTCTTCCAATAATAAATTGATTACAGCCACCACTTTCACAGATAGTGACAAATTTTTATTTGAGTGTAATAATTTGGCCATGCACTGTATGTTTTTTGGACTGTTTTCTGGATAATTTTGGTGTTTGTTGTGTTAGCCCTAGCAGCAACACCAGCATAGGAGGAGGTCAGTAAGCTAGTTGGAATAGAGTTTTTTGCAATTCCAATATTTTGTTGACTTTGCTATCAATGAGAGAGCTGACCTTCTCGGAAACCTGCTGTTGAATATGACAGACACTATCAGCTAGGAATTTCGAAACTGCTTTGCTAATTAAACTATTCAACATACCAACATCGTTGTTGGGACGATGAACCAATGCTCGGATTGTCTCGTCTGCTAGCAAGAAAAGATCATTTGCAGCTTCACAAATTTTTGTTCTGTTCTCTTTCCAAACAGCAGAGCTACATTCTTCTGGACAGTTTTCCAAAATAATGTCTAAAAGCTTAATGTTCTTTGTTTTATAAAAAGATAATTGTTTTCAAAACATTGGCTGAAGACTCTCCATTGATTGGCTTATTCTAGAAAGGAGAATGCAGCTTTCTTTGAAGCACTTGTCTTTCTATCTAAAAGATTGCTGGTGTTGGTTCTTAACCCCTCAAGAGCAGTCTCTTGAATGTATAAGTTATATGTATGAACCATATAGAAATTAGAAGAAAGCACTGTTACTTCAAGAGGAACAAATTGACTGTTTATCACATAAATAGTTTAATAGAATTGGAAGATTTCAGAAAAATTAATGAAAGCAAATGTTGCCTATTGATGTATAGTTAAGTTCTGAAAAGAAGTAGGTGATCAAGGAAAAGTAGAAAAACCCATGGCCATTATATAAATGAAAAAACTTTGTGACAGCAATCAGGGGCTAATCCCAAGGGAGCCACAAATTCTATTATGAACAAACAACAGAAAATGAATTACTTCAAGCCTATTCTGCAAACATAAAAGAAACTAATGAATGATATATGTGTATTGTTTCATGCAACTTTGTCATATGCTTACCAAAACTTGGCTTTGAAAGCAAGGAGTGTTTCTTGTTTTCAAGGCCAAGTAAGCCCTGATTGCAATCATTGCCATCTTGTAGGAGTGTTGATTCTATGTTGAATCAGTTTGAAGCTTTTTGCATAATGTATGATGTCCTTTTTTATAGCTTGTGCTTCCTCTGTTTTTATAGTCTGCAGATGCCACTGACAGTAAGATGTAGTCTTGAGAGGCTGAAAAGAAGACCAGTTTTTTGATTTTATAAATACATAGAGATGTTTTTTTCATTTTATATAGTCTATTGCATCAATTGTTTTTCCATTTATTTAGAGTTTTCAGGTTTCCCAACAGAAACAATGAATTTTGGTTTCACTGTATTTTAACTGTTAAATTATTATTTAAATTTAATCTTTTAATGATTTAGTTTTAATCATTGTAAAGGCTTCTTCAAATGATAAGCTTTATATCATTCTTTCTTGAATGATATAAATTATTTGTGCACCAATGATATTTTTTCCACTGTGAAGTCCAATCTTAAAAAAATCATTGATCTTTCATATACAATTACTAATTTTAACTTCTAATGCTTGTTTCTGTAGCTATTTTATTGATTGAACAGATTGATAAAGTATTAATTAGGATTGTTAAAGAACTTTATTTATAAATTAAATAATAATAATATTTTACAAAATCAATAAATTATTTTTAAAATAGATGCGGACAGGGCTCGCAAACACGGAATGGATGAATTTATCTCTGCTGACCCATGCAATTTTAATCATCATGCATTATTTAGATTACTTCAAACCCAAGCATTGGAATATAGATTAGCTGATATATTCTGTTCCTTGGTAATTATAATTTAGTCAAACATTTATTTTGAATACTAATTTTCTTACTTATTTAACATTTTTTAAAACAGAATTATATACTTAAAAAATTAATATTTATATTACTAAGGTATTAAAACAAATATATATAAAATGTTGTTAAGACATACTGTCAATGTAGATCATAATATGAATTGTGACATATTGTAAGTTTGAAGCTTCTATCCTAAAACATTGTTAAAATTTGATGTTTTTAATTAATGATCAAAAGTGAATTTTTATAAAGTAGATAAAATATTTAATATAAATGCATTCTGATTGTTATTAAACACTATTTGTTTCATAGGGTTGGTACAGTCCAGGGCAATTGTTTGTTTTAGATGAATATACTGCTCGATATGGTGTACGAAGTTGTTATCGTCATTTATGTTATTTAAATGATCTATTAGATCGAGCAGAAAAAGGTATCATGATCGATCCAACTTTAATTCATTACAGTTTTGCATTTTGTGCCTCTCATGTACATGGAAACAGGTAAATATAAATTTCATTATTTAAAGTTTTGCATTTCAATTATACTGTTAGGTAATTTGTTAATATAGTATATGACAGTTCAAATATAAAAATTTAAATGCTTTGTGTAATAAGGAATTTAAGATAGAATTTTATTTGATTTTGATTAATAAATTCACTTAAACTCAATAAATGATCATTAATTTTTATTATCTTTTAAATTTAATAGAAGTTTCTGCTTTATGAAAACTACAATATTCAAAATATAAATTTAGATTTATTAAAATATCTGTTCATATTTCATGCATTCAATTTTATATAGTATACGTTTAAAAAAAAAACTAATTCATCATACAACACTACTTTCTTATAGTCATATGTGCGGAATACATCTTCATCTTTATGGAAATCAATTAATTTTTGTATGTTATTTTACAAGGATAATTGATAATTATTGATAACTCAACCTCAGTTTAAAGTACATTAGCAACAATTAGATTTTGTTTCTCTATAGTATATAATAAATCAATGCAATATTCAAAATCTAATATTTTATAGAACATTGACAATTTAAAACTATAGCCTGTAACTGTTCCTATCTGTCTTCATCTATCCCTCTCTATACTTTAGTATTACTTTATCCCTTCACAATAGACATTATCTGTAATTTTTATATTGCCAAAAAAGATCCTTTTTCTCTTTGCCCTCTCTCTCTCTTGCCCCAGCTATGCTAAAGATCTTTGAAATTTGTATACATTATTCCATATATTACCCTATTATATCTTGTATTAGCACAGCTACATTCTGGTATTATTCATCATTCTACTACTAGTAATCTTTTTGAAATTTAGCCTGTAATTTTATCTAAATTTGAATTAAAATTATCCACATTTGTCATTTATATAGACATAGCTAAAACTTTAGATTATGTTGCCCCAAACATCATCTCAAAAAATTATCCTTAGAATTTGAAATAGATAACATAATTCTGCCTTGACTTAATAACGTCCACATACTGTGCAACTACAAAATAGAATAATTTCATAATATTTTATTGATAAATACAAACAGATAAATTTTCAAAAATTTAGTTTTTAGGGAATCAAATCTGAGAGAATATCATCTGTGCAAAAATAAATTACAGGTAGAATTAAAAATAAAAATAAAATAATAATATTAAAAAAATAAACCTAATATATCATCTTAACTNATTATTCATCATTCTACTACTAGTAATCTTTTTGAAATTTAGCCTGTAATTTTATCTAAATTTGAATTAAAATTATCCACATTTGTCATTTATATAGACATAGCTAAAACTTTAGATTATGTTGCCCCAAACATCATCTCAAAAAATTATCCTTAGAATTTGAAATAGATAACATAATTCTGCCTTGACTTAATAACGTCCACATACTGTGCAACTACAAAATAGAATAATTTCATAATATTTTATTGATAAATACAAACAGATAAATTTTCAAAAATTTAGTTTTGAAGGAATCAAATCTGAGAGAATATCATCTGTGCAAAAATAAATTATAGGTAGAATTAAAAATAAAAATAAAATAATAATAATAAAAAAATTAACCTAATATATCATCTTAACTAAAAGTTATTTAATTTAAACTTTCAAGTTTAAAAGAATTATTAAAGATGACTATTTTATTACTATTATAAAATGTAAACATTTAATTAATTTATTTAACACAACCAATCAAACAACTTCCTTATTTACCTGTTCATAAAAATTGTTTCTTTGGAGTTTATATTTTTACTAGTACTTATTATGCAAGCATTTTTAGATTCCTGTAACGTATCTTCAGAAATATTAACAGTCAATATCAAAAATTACACAGTGTTTAAAAATCTTGCCATAAAGTAATCCTTAGAAAACAACCCATCTTTTTAACACATACACTCTTTTTTTACACAAAACTATTCCATTCTCCTTCCAAAAATATTTAATTATTTAGAAATTAAACATGAGATGATTAATCAGTAGTTTATTTTGGATTAATAATTAATACTAAATTTTGTTGATGCAGTTTTTATTCATTTTCAATACTTAGCTTCAGTTAGTGTATAAAATCTACACTTCTGCATTTCTTAGAGTAATTCATGTTGTTTTTAAATGTATAATTGCTACATCATTCAAATCATTTAATATGTTAAAAAAGTTTATTTAATGAATCAAAATAAATTATTCTAAATTAATACAGGCTTTAAAAATTGTATTTGCATTTTCAGTGTTTTTCTGATCTAATTATCAGCAGATACACAGATATTATAAAGTATTCAGATTATTAAAACAAGTATTTAGTGGAACATAATGAATATATTTTTATATAATACAGACTTTTAATCAACCAAGATACATAATTCATTTGTATAAACATTTCTGATTTACGATGGATTTGCATTAACTTAGCATCATATTAAAAATTCCAAAAACTAAACTGCTAAAGTAAAGAAACCAAAGCATTTATTAGAAATATTTTTAGACTGATTTTTAATCTAGCCTCAGTTCTCCATGTAGAAATGATGTCAGGCTGAATTAATCTGAAAACATTTCTAATAAATAAATATAAAGTTATTTTTGAAATCCCTGATTTAATATAATGTATAAGATGTCACATAAAAATAATTTGTTTAATGTTCTCTTAAAGAATAAGAAATTTATGATGATAAGTAAGAATAAATTAAAATTTAATGATGATAAAGAAAAATAACATTAGATTTGAACTGCCATATAAATTGAATTTGAAGAGTATGTTCAACATTTAACTTATTTAAGAATTGATGAATGTTTTAAACAATAATTATGCATTATACGATATTTAAAAAGATGTTAATTGAATAAAGAAAATATTTATTTTTTACATGGGTCATATCAATTATCACTTTTGATTAGAAGTTTTTCAAATTATGTTGAAAGTATTCTTTAAATTCTTGCAAAATATAATTTTGAAATAATGTAGCTAATATTGATTTATATAATATTTAAATTAAAATTACTAGTTCAATATATTTTAAAATCAGTCTAAAAAATTGACATTTTATTGAATTTTTAATATATATGAGTAATAATTAAAAAGCTTTTGTTTGAATTATACTTTGTTCTCACTATAAATCAACAACTTTTACTCTTTATATTTATTCAGATAATATAAAATTACAGTAATATATTTATTCTTCGTATTATGTTGATTTAATGTTGTGATTTTTTATATGACCTGTGCAATTGTGATTTAACTTGTCTGTACTTTGATATCATAAATATTACAATTTTATAATAATTATATAAAGTTTAATGTAATGAACAATTTGTACAATTACACTTTTTATGAATATATTACTAATGATCTTCTTTAATTATTACTTTATACATAAATATTACTATTTAAAATAGTGGCTAGCATCTTAATATTGTTGTGTTTATATTTTAATTAAAATATTAAAAACTCAATATGTAAGAATTTCTCATATGTAGTGTTATGAACTATTTTAAATAATTCAAATAAATTATATACATTAGGAAAAGTAAATACTGAATAAATTTGATTTAATTTAAAGATTAAAAAATTATAAAAAATATTTTAAAAATTTTCTCTGAGAGCTAATAAAATTTAATATCAGCTATATTTGCTATCTAAATACTTTTTCTTAGTTTAAAAATTTTGTTTAAATTACTTATTATCTTGAATTTTCCAATATATTTTTTTTTATTTACATAGTTTTTAAACAATTCATTCTTGAAAGTAAATAAATATTCAGCAATATTTTTCCAAGATATTTAAAATTATATATTCTATAAACTGCTAAATATCTCTTTCTGGAAAAGTAAAAGTTTTCTGAACTAATTCTCCAACTAATAATGAACCTTGGGAGTTTTCCCTCTTTTTTCCTTAAAGTGTAATACAAGTTATTTATTATCAAATACAAAATTATATTAAATTGTGCTTTCCTTTATTCTTTGGAAAGATGAATTTAGATATTTTTAAAATAGGCCTATTACTTTTCTGAAAAGAGAATATTATTATTTGCATTCTGTCTGGCTCTATTTAAAAATTAATAATATATTGATCATCATTGACAATATTAAATTTTTTATTGTGATTTTATTTACAGAATTTCATTAGTATTTCATATAACATGATTCTAATATTTACAAGGCTCAACTATTTTCTCTTACAAATGTTATGTTTCTAAAAATAATATACCGAAGATGATAATTTTATGGAAAAGTTAACTGTAATAGAAACCAAACTTTTATTAAATTTAATGAGAAATTTTTGGTTTAACAAATTAAGGTTGCTAACCATTATTTTATATTATAGATATATTTTGATAATGCAAAACCAAATATATAAAATTTTATCTAGATAAATGTAAGTAACTTACAAAAGATATATAAAATTTTAAATTTCAGTTAAACCAAGAAATGTAATAATTAAGGCATATTTAGTATTATGTAAGAATTTTGGATGGATGAAAATTAATATTTATTTGTATGGTATATTTTGATATAAAGAACATTTTATATTATATTCATAAAAGAAAATTTTATAATTTATTTTAAAGATGAAAATAACTCAAAATTATAATTACTAATATATTAATTTTTGAATACTTAAAAAATTGGATGAAGGTATAAAAATAAAAATCTGTAATGCAATTCAATGTTATGATAAAAATATAAAAGTACACAACTCTTTATTAAACATATATCAGAATTTAAAAAATAAATAAAATATCTTTATTGTAATATAATATTGATAAGTTTTTCTTATTGATTATTAATAGATTTTTTAATCAAATAAAATGCAGTTACTATTAATTGACTGGATTCTTTTTCTATTATGTCTTTAAAATATTTAGTTGAGTTATGTTCTTTATTTTTTATATTTTCATTTAATATTTTTAATATTACTTCTTGACTTTAATCATAAATTATTTCATGATACTTTGAAAAAATAAATTTATTTAGGCACGTTATTCAACTTTTTACATCCATTCAATATATTATTTAATTTTAAATTCACAAATTAGGTATTTTCTAGAATATGAATTGTAATTGTTTAGATTCGAAAATGTTTTGGTATATGGAAACTTTTAGATACACTAATTATTAGTCTAAAAATTCTTATGACAAGATTAAAATTCATGAATTTTTGAATTTATATAATAATTATGCTGCAAAAAGTTGGATATAGGCAATGAATAAATTGTTATATGGTAGTTGAAAATAAATTTTATGAGATTAAAGAATAAAGCATGGTTTTCAAATAAATGTATGCATTAAAAAATTATTTTAAACAATATTAAATAAAAAAAAGATTAACTTGTAATTGTTTTGAAAAGTAAAATTATATTATATCAGCAAATTGTTAAAAACAATATTTATAATGAAGAATGTAAATGTCTACTATTTTAAAATCATGAATTATAATTCATAAAGCTTCAAAAATTTCATAAAAATTAAAATGTGGAAAATATGTTTCTGTAACAATAACTATTTGGAATTTGTTAATTATAAAATATATCTTTTGAATCAGATTTATTCATATAAGATATAATATTTCTCAGAACTTATTAAATTTCTTTTTAATTACTGTATACACATCAAAAAAAATTTTGCATTTATGCATTAATGATTTTCATTTTCATATCAATTTCTCAGATTCAGAATATATCAATTTATAACTTTAATTATTGTTCACAAAATACAGATTTGATAATCTATTAAATGTATCATTTACTGTGTTTTTTTTTGTTTATAATNTCTTAACTTGGATGGATTTGAATTAATCATAGTATTAATATTTATAAAAGCCAACAAGAAATTTATTATTGTGTATGAACAATATATCAAATTATAATTAAAAAATTTCAAAGACAAAACAAATATTGTAAGCATGTGTTGTTTTAATAATATATGATTCTTAAGTATTCTGTTTTCTGAAACACTTTAAATACTCGACTGGATTTTTTATTAATATGTAAATTCTGGTTTAAATGTTTAATTATAAAGAAAATAATCAAATAAACTAATTAAAATAACTAATTGCTGTGCAATTCTAAACTAATATCAAAGCTGAACTATAAATCTGTCTAATCAATGAAAAATTAATTGAAGTGCATTAATTTAATAAATCTAATTGATAGAAATGCATTACAATATTATTTACTTAAAATTTTATTTGAATCATCATATAAATGGAATAATAATTATTCTAATGGTTTTTATTTATGTAAAAATAAAATTAACCATTTGAAATAAGATTGCTTATTATAGGATTTGGTGAGTTTTGTGGTTATGATAATATTATGGTTAAATTTAATATTAAATTTATTAATTATCAAAATTAAATTTTTAAATGTTTTTAATCATTCAAACATAAAAAAAATTGGGAAAATACAACACTAGACAATTAAATATATAAATATTACCATTATTATGTACTGACATTGATTTCACACTTGCACACAAAAAGTATTGCTCCTCCAGCAGGACAGATTGCCACAGATGTGAGGTATGTGCCTACTGTCCTTCCTTATGCATGATATTGTCCATTTTTGCACTTATTATCTGTTATTGCACTTTCCTGCAGCCAACTTTATCTTACCCATGATACAACTGTGTTCAACTGCAAGGAATTTACTTACATAGAATTATTTAATAATCTGCCAGAGTAACAATAAATGTAGAAAACGTAGAACAATAGTTTGATATATATGAGTATGTAATGTGTGGTAATTAGTCTGCTAAATTGCTTGGCAGAGTGAACACAGTGCTTTATTCCTAACTTTATGTTAAAGTTGTTCTTTAAATAATTCATAAAAATGCATGAAGATTTTAAATACTACTACTATTTAGTAGTCGCATGTTGTGCTTTATTAACAAGAATAGCAAATTTTTTTTACTATTAAATACTTTCCTTATCTAATGTGTATTGTTACCTTTGCCATTATAATGGCATAGGTTACAGTACTTTTTGAGCCTTTTCTTCCCTGCTCGCTGTGACACCATTGCAAAATTAATTGACCATTTTGTAAATTTTTCCCTCTACAATATTCTTTAATTCCCTGAAGTTTACCATTTCCCTCCTTTAAATGATTCTCACCAAACCAAAAGTATTTAATGCTTTTCCTTTAGTTAACTTTCACTGTACCTGAATTAATTGAACTCTATAATTTTACATCTGTTATATTGGTTAATTTGGAAATATACAAATTACATTTATAAAACGTTTTTTGACAAATACAATATGTAATTTTAAATTTATCACAATTTGAAGCTATAATTTTTTTTCAATGGTTTCGGAAAAAAGAAAAACTAAANTGAAATATTTTAAGAATAAATTGCTCAAAATAGGGAATAACTTACCATATATAATAAAAAAATTTTTGAATTTTTTTCCTTTTTCAAAGGTATTAAAATATTTTATATAATCATTAGGATCTTTTCATTTTATACTTTATATAATCTTAAATATATAAAATAATTTATTAAATATATTTTTGTCTATTTTATAATGTAAGTGTAATAAGTACTAAAGATATAATGTTTTTGTTAATATGTTTTTATATCATTAGGAACAATTGTCTACTACCATAAATATTAATTCTAGAATTTACTGCTTGCTTAAATCTGTTTAAATATATTAATATTTTTACAGTAATTCAGAGATTAATTTTGTTTTGATTTTTTTTTCCTCCTATATACTGTATAACTTTTTAATTTCAAGTAAAATTTGAAAAATTTATTTTACAAAAGCAATTAATTGATTAAAGAGAAACATAGGCCTGTATTATTACTAATTTATTTAAGCAGTAATGAAGGCAAATAATTTGTATTTATAATACAGTTGTCCCTCAGTATCCATGACGGTATGGTTCCAAGACCACTGCATATACCAATACCTGGAAATGCTCAAGTTCCTTATATAAAATGGCATAATATTTGCATACAACCTACTCACATTCTCCTTTATAATTTAAATCATGTCTAGATTACTTATAATACATAATACAATGTAAATGCTATATAAATAGCTGTTATTTTGTATTGTTTAGAGAATTATTACAAGAAACAATGGTTGCATGTATAAACTTTGTATGTGTAACTATCATAGTACATGTCAGCAGCAACAGGTTGCTTTATTTTATGACCTGAAAGAGAAATACATAGAATAAAACACATAATATTTAAAATACAAGAAAATTCAAGGTTGCTTTTTGCAGTTTCCTGGAACTTTTTCTTTTGAATATTTTCAATCTGTAGTTGGTTGGATTCTGTGGATGCAGAACCTGTGTATACAGAGGGCTAACTGTATGTATATATATAATTTATGTTTAGAAGATATATTTACATGAATGTATTATATACAAAAAGGAGGTTATAATATAATTTATGTAATTCTGAGTATGTATAAATTATAGAAATTATTTATAAAAGTAGTAAATGTGTATATAAATTATTCTGTAAATCTTACAAAAGAAAAATTTGAAAGATTAATTAATTAATATATAATATATGTATTAAATGTGATTTGACAGAGAGAATAATAACTGCTCATTTTTATATATAATATTTCATGATATTTAAACATTAACCTAGAAACCAATTAAAAGAATGGAAAAAAATGCCATAAAAAAGATTTAGCATCAGATTTTTCTACATTAAATTTTATTATTTATTGATGAAAAATAATTTAGACATTTCTTCATTTTTGAATTTGATTCCATAATTAAGCTATATTTTGAATAATTTTTTCTTCATTTTTAAATAATACCACATTCTGTTATTTTTATATAGATCATTTATTTCAATTTCATGTTAATGTCTTTTATTGAGCCATAATTAAAGTTTTATTTTTGAATTTAGCATTGTGAAACATTTAAATCTTAATTACATAAAAAAAAATCCCTTTTAGGTATCTTATTGTGATTTAAAGCATCTTGCATTTGCATTCAAATTTAAAAGTTAATGAAATAATTTATTTTTTCAACAGTTTTTGTCTTAAAATTTTATGAGCTTTTTTAAAGGCAAAAAATTTTAAATACATTTTTAACTATGGAACATACAGTATCAAACATAAACTACATTTGAATAGTTTTCACTAATAACTTTTTGTGAGTTTCTATTTAATATGAGAAATCACCTAAACCTTTATTATTGATAATAATTATAAACTGACACATTTAAAAGCATCTTTATAAATTCAACTACTGGATATATGTAAATACACATATAACCAATATCCAGCAAGAAAAGTTTCTTGCTAGATATTGGTTAATTGTATATCATTTATAAACATCTTTATTACTGGTAATCATGTTAGTTTAGGTGAATATGAAATAGATACTATATTAAATATTTTGAAATAAAAATAATGAAATTATTTATTTTTTAAAAATTTGATACATATCTTGTAGATCTCAATTACAACACATTTTCATTTACCATCATTTGTACAACTTGCATTAATTCTGTTATAAAAATAATTTGAGATTTTGGAATTAAACAGTTAATTCTTCTGTTATCACATAAATTTGAGAATAGTTTAATTATGTATTGTACTTGACTTGATCCTTATTGATTTATTGAAACTCAATACATTTAATCTTTGAGATGTGGTTATTGCTTGCTTGAATATTAAATAATTGATATTGGAATGTATAATGAAAATATTATTTAGAATCATCTTTTTCCTCTTATAATTTACCATCAATATCTGAATTCTCACTAAAATGAATTTCTAAAGGCATATAAAATATTATGCCAGAGTAAACTTCTATTACAATAATCTTGCAAGCAGAATAATTTTTATTTTTTATTATATAACTTCCTGCTCATTTATCAGTTTTGTTATATGGATATATAAATAGCTTTAAAATCTTTATCATGTACTGTGCATTTTACCTTAGATTACACAGAGCTTTATTGCAGTTTACTAAAGTATGTAAGAAAGATACAAGATTAAATCAAATTATAATAAATGATGATGCTAAGATTTATGTAATCAATTAATAAATTAAAATTAAAATATAACTGTTTATTTAGGTAGCCAAAAACTATTTTTCAACAAATGTTTTTCACCTAAGACATCCTGAAAACATTTCTTGACAAATAGTTTGGCTAGCTTTAAAAAAATTAAAATACTTCTTGTTTTATTTTATTGATTGATCATATTTAATAGTTCACTGGATAATTCTGTTCTATAATGATCATATTATATATGTTGTTTTAAACAGTGTTGTGGAGTCAGAATAAGTAAAATTCTTTTGGCTCTAGTGGTTCCAATCCTGTTTAGGGATCAAATCTACTTACCCACTGATGCAGTATGGGTGTTAGATGGAGAAGATACACAGGTAGTTTTATGTGAGAAATATTTGTAGCAATCTCAATCGGGATTTGATCCCAGATCCTTCACAGCAACATTCTGTACTGCTCGGTCATCTGACCGGCTTTCAATGCATGAGAAAAACAATGAATGTATGTAATAACTTGTTTAAACATCATAGTAGCTCAGAATATTAAATAACACCAACAAAACCTTTAAAATATACCAGCAAATAGAATTTAATATAAATACATTATGACAAACGTTTTCAATCTCAATAGGATCTGTGTCAGGTCAAAAATGTTTGATAGAATTAGAATGCTAAACGATCTAATTTTCTATTTTCTGGTATATTTTGAAGGTTTTTGTTGACATTATTTAATATTGTATAACCAGTTTTGGCAAGATTTAGTAGCTCAGAATATACATGTAAAGACAGAACTTATACTTTACTAATAAAAGATAATAGGATCTCTAGATCATTTTAAGGTAAAAATGAGAAATTCTAGTCTTGTATAAAATAGAATAATAAAACTGTTAAAGAGAAGAAAAAATGATTTTCTAAAATGAAAAATTCCCCTTTTTGCCCTCCTTCAACACCACCTGTGACACCACACTTCCTGCCATTTTTCCAGGAACATTTCACTTCCAAAAAAAGTGAAGATATTGGACTTAACAATAGAGAAAATGTAAAAGTTATAAATATGTTCTTTTCATATACTAATAATAAAACTATTAAAAGATAAACTTTAATAAGCTCAGCTTGGATTCATTTTAATATTTAAGAAATATGTAATGGCAGTTTACATCATATGAAAGTACCTCATTTTTTTATCATTATTTCTGTCCAATAATTGTTTACAATATTCTTAAACTAACTGTAAGATATCACAGTAGAAATCTTTACTAATGCATCTGATTGTTCCAGTTTTGACATTAAAATTACTAGGAAATTAATTAGAATGCAAATTACTTGTCTATCACCCAAATTATAATATTAGTTATTTCAAATATTTTAATTCCAACATCATTATCAATTTTAAATTATCTTTGTTAAAAATAAAACATAAAACAGATTACTTTTTCATTTTCAAGACAGACAAAATCTTTTTATTCTTACCAAAGATAATTTTTCTGGATAATGCAGATAATAGTTTCCTTTCCTTCCATTAATCCAGACATTAGTGGAAGAAAAGGATGTGTAAAAGCTTTTTAATGAAACTGAACTGAGATATTAGAAGTTATCAAAGAAATATACTATTTAACTAATAAAATCTGTATCCAAAAAAATTAAATCCTGCAGCTGTTTGTAAAAATTCTTCATTTTCTTCAATAATGAAATGAAAAATAAGTAAATAAACAAGAGATTCATTAGAACTTTGTGTGTGTTAAATTAAGATTATATTGAACATTCTAAATTTGATGAATTAAATACAACTTTATTTTTATGATAGAATGCTTAGGAAGTTTAGAAAAACATGAAAATATAAAAACTTAAATATCAAAAGATAAACATGGTACATAAAAATAGTAAAAAACACAATCAAACTTACTTGTGCTAACTTAAATTTTAGTTTTGTATTATGTGTAGTGATATAGATTTTTAAACTGTATAAAGAATTATTAACATTCTAAGAAAAACTCAATTTGGCATTTTTTCCCCCACTTCAAAAATTTTAAATCAGTTAGAATTAACCAAATAGCATTGTTCAATGACAGAATTCACTTACTTTTTTTTTTTATTTAGCAACAAGGTTTCCATCTGCTTAGAACATGTAATTCTTAATTTTTCAGCAATTATTTAAAAGCAAAAGTAGATCCATGTTTTTGTACAAACTCAATCCACAAATACTTTTTGTCAAATGCTATCAATAATACTATTTATGCTTTAGTTTTTCTGACACTTTACAAAACAATTACTGCTTTATTTTATTCTTATGTCAAAGAATTTTTTACACTTCTTTTATGTATGTTCATTCTCTTTTCTTTAGTATTTTTTACTACAGTAATATAAACATTGATTATCCCCTCAATGTTTATAATTGATTACCCCCAAGCAAGATCACATGTTATGTTAATGCTTGCTTGGAAATGGATATAGCACCATTCTGCTTTCATGCAGTACTTTTCATTTGCAGATTTTCATAGTTTTGTAATTAATTTTTGAGGATTTTAATTTGCCAAATTGGATACTGTTTGACATTAACAATTAGTTAACTACATAAATTTATCATCAGTTAATATTTATAAACAGATGATTTTCAAAGCCATAAAAATAAATTTTTGTCAGAGTGAAATGCAATCAGACAACATTAAATGGCTTAAGAGAATATTTAAGTTTAAATTATAGTAAGTGAAACTGGAATTATATTTCTACATAAGATGATTTTATATAGAAAAAATTTTAAATATTGTAATTTAAATTAAATTTGCTTATTCTTAAATTTATGTGATATCAGATTTAACTGAATAATAAATGCTTGATATAGTTAATTATTATGTATTAAAAACCTTTTTTTTCCTTCTTCTTTTTGAAAAACATACAAGTAACATTTCAGTCTTGAATAAAATTAGCCACATAGATTTAATAGTAGTTTCTGTATATCAATTACTTACTGATGATAACAGGCATCATTATATAATGATTTGAAAATATCACAGCTTAAAGGGAAGAAAATTTAGTATTAATTTAGCTTCAGTATTAATAATGCTAATTAGAAATGTTGTTTTATTATTATTATTATTAATTAGAAATGATCAGATATTAATATTTTATTTAAATATATAGAAATATAAAATTTTTGTTTATTTTTTATAAATATTGTTTGTTTAGTTATATTTTCTTTATGGTTGCTCTGGCAGATAAAATTTTCCTCAAAATTATATAAGCACAAAGTTTGTTTTATTTGGATTTTAAAATAAAATCATTAAAATTTTAAAAATTAATAAAACAGGTCTGCCATTTTAATAATAATCAAATTATTTCAATTGTTTATAAGGCAATTAATAAATCTTTGTAAATAAAAAGGCCTGATGGAATTGGAACAGTCACAGTAGAAGAAAAAGATATGTTTGCCGAAATAAAAGAAAGACTTCGAATACTATTAGAAAATCAAATTACTCACTTCAGGTAATTTATTTCTATAAAATAATTATTCTGATTATAACTATATGAATTCTGACTAACTATTTTCATGATGAATGAATCTCAAATACTGTGTAGTAGAGATAACAGAGGCTTATCAAACTGCTATTGAGGAATCAAAATGATACTTCTATCAACAGTAATAAAGTTGCATTCTGTTGATAGAAGTGTCATTTTGATTCCTGTGTTATCTCTACTACACAGTATTTGAGATTCATTCATCGATAATCATTGAGAAATGAAGCTCTTATATACCTATTTTTATATATAGTGAGAACATAACTTTTGTTTAATAAATGTTTTTTTCTTCATGAAGCAGGGATGGATCAGGGTTTTAGAATAGATTATTACAATTACTTTTTCAATTTGCCATAGTGTTGATTTTGCTTATAAACTTGTATAACAATAAAATTAAACATATATAATATAAATGTTTATATAGTGATACATATTGAAGATTTGAAAAGATTTTATATATTTTTTTGATGAATATTTTATGATTTCATTGATAAAATTTATTTCAGAAAATAATGTCAGCAAAGTGTATAGTACAAAATACAGAAGGATAATTAACAAAAACTAGTTAGCTTCTATAGAGAATTATTTAACTAATGAAATTATTTTTCAATTCTACAGTAAGCTAGAACTTCCCTATATTAAGTTTCAAAACACATTTCTCTCTTTTTTCTAGCAAATTTATTTGATTTAGTTAAAGAATTAAAGAACTAACGTTTTTGGCTATCTTAAATGGCCTTCTTCAGGTTAAGCATAATTGGAATGTCAGTTACAACATAAATTTGAAATATCGAGATTCACTTGCATTCTTATGACATCACAGTAAAACAACATTTGGAATTCTTAAACTTATACAATTTAAATAAAATAAACTAAATACAGAAAAAATTTGTTTTAATTAAAGAATTTGCTAGAAAAAAAAAAGAGAAATGTGTTTTGAAACTTAGAATGATTTTTCATTCAAGCATGTTACTAATTAGATTACAAGGCATTTGGCAACCTTAAGAGGTCTGTGAAAAGAATCTAATAATTTTTCAGTTTATATTATATGTTAATTCAACTTATATCATAAGACAAGATTAGAAATTTATCTGTTGTAATGGAATAATTTGCCAACTATTAAAACTAATATAAAAAAACCAAATAATATATTAGATTTTTTATAAAAGTTAATGGAAAACTTTCACTTTATTTTTTATATTCTGTTATCCTTTTCTGTTTCAACTTGTCTATCCATTTAATTACGTTTTTCTTAATTAATTTAGTTAGTTTAGTTAATTCAATTTTTTGGTTTATGGATGCATTTTTTGCATCCACTACCTAACTCAAATTTTAGTAGAAGGATGTATATTAGTAGAATTAAATAGTTTGATATCAAAAATAGCACAAAGATAGCAGAACTATACAAAAGGCAATTTTATTTAGAAAGGAAAGTAAGATTTAGAATCAATAGTAGATTTATTCTGATCTTAGATAACTATAAAATTTTCTTTTAAACTTTACAAAAACTATAAAATTCAAAACTTTCATCTTTGCATCTTATTAAAATTAAATAATTTTTTATAGGTACTGTTTTCCATTTGGTAGACCAGAAGGATCATTAAAAGCTACATTATCTCTTTTAGAAAGAGTAAGTAAAATTTTTAATAGAATTTAAAACAAATTCATTTTGTTCTTCATAATATTTTTGTGTTCTTTATAATATAATTTAATTCTTACTTTATCAGAGATGAGTCTCTTCTTTATGACTATGATATTTATTTATTATAATAAGCAAAACATGATTTATTGGAGCTCATTTACATTGAAGAATAATTTCCCTTATTCTTCCCAAATGTACTAGAAAAAAAAAAAGATTTGGAAGTTACAGACAAAGCATGATATACAAATGAAGTTTGAAGGGGAAAATAATTAATAGCAAAGGACCCTGAGGTCAATGCTGACCAAATGGTAACTTGCTACTTAGGGAAGTAGAGTGATCACTTCCACTATGAAATGATGGTTGTGGATGTTACTCCAGTGATAAGAGTACAATAGAGTTGGAGAGTTGATAGGCATTAGGTTATAAGTAAAGAATTTTCAAAAGAAGATTGTGATGTTGTCTGTGGGGAATTGCAGACATCATATCTGATCTCAAAAAGGTTGTGTAGTTCTCCTGGGATGCCATCCTCACAAGCTCAGAGTCTAATTTATACAAGATTAATATTTTGAATGATGGTTGTAGTGTGCTCCCTTCTAAGTTTTCTAGCCCTATGTAGCCCCTATACTTAGTAGGAGGTCTTAGGGGAATAAGATTGTACAGCGTTCAGATGTTAGTTAAACAAATTTAGGTAACTTAGTTATCAAACTAGTTCACTTGTATATCTACTGATGGTGAGCTTGATTACTTGAAAGTTTTAGAAAACTATTATTCAATGTAAGTAAGCTCCAATAAAACAGTTTTGTTTTTTCTTATTTTAAGAAATCGGATTTGTTTTCATTACTTGTTTATTATATGTGGGTTAGCAATATATATATATAAATATTTAATTATTTCCATTTATCAAATTTAATCATACTCTACTCTGTTAATGAGAACATTAAATCCTAATAATTTTAAGTCTTTTGGCTCATCAACAAAGGTATGTATTTACAGAAGAAAATTTAAAACTACTAATTAAAATACTGAAAAGTTTTAAACTCAGACATAATTTGTCTTAATTATAACAAATAAGAATTAATAATGACATATGTGACATCATAATGTAAGATTACAAACTGCAGAACATATGCAATAGTGACTGTAAACTGATCTATAAAAAAATATCTTATAACTCTTAAAACCTCACTTAAAATAAGAATGTGTTGTTCTTTCTTCAATACATGACTTATTTCCTATTGCAGTATGAAGCAAATGAAATAATTTTCTATTTTTTTCCCCTCCAGTAAGAATCGAATCAAAATATTAAAGACTAAAACATTTTAAAATTTAAGCTTCCTAATATATATAAATTTCTTAATTTATACACATTTGATTGGATAAAAATAACCTAAAAACATATACATATATAATCATTAAAGAAATATGTGTAATATTTAATAAATTATTGTTTTAGTGTACATAATTATTTTATTATTGTCATTTATTATATATTATTGTTTTAGCTTCTTATATACATTAATGTTTCATTTCTGACCTATGCATTATGTGAAAAAAAAAATTTTTATAGTTTAAATTTAAAATTTATCATAATTTAGATACTATGATCTAATTCAAAATTTAACTGAGAATTAAAAAGCATTAATTTATGAATAAATTTTTTGCTTATTTTTTTATAAGAATAATTAATTAATGTTTGAATTCAATTACATATTTTATTTTAATAAGTGTTTAATGATTTTCATGGTTTTGGAATTTATACTTGTCATTACTATAAATAAATTAAATACAGTAATTATTTCTTTTAAATGTATAACAGAGTTTTTCAATAATATAGGTTTTAATGAAAGATGTGATGACTCCAGCAGCACCAGAAGAAGTAAGAAATGTCATTAAAAAGTGCCTTGAAAATGCAGCTTTAGTGAATTATACTCGAATTTCAGAACAAGCAAAGAATGAAGGTTTGAATTTTTTTTATTTAATTTATTTTGAATAATAGGTAAAAGATAGGTAATTATTTAATGTTTTTAGCTACACATTATGATAATAGAAACTGCTTGTGTATACCAGTGTCATGCCGTGACATTTGATGATAGGGAAGCTGTGTTTCTGTAAGAAGCTGATATCCAGGGCAATCAGTCAATTGCCCGTCAGTGATGGTCTAGGGTCCATTTGTATTGTTTATTTGATAAGCCAGTTAAAACCGTAGACTTCTCTAAATGCATTTTTAATATCACAATTACATTCCGAATCACTAGCCACGATATAAGGGCTACAATTAAAAATAAAATAATAAAAACTTACTTGGTGAAATAAAATGTGTGGTGGATGTACCAGTACATACCTGGTACAAAATATTCTTCAATTGTATAAATATATTTTTAAACAAAATTATAATTAAATATAGCTTTGTAAAGAAACGTACACAAAAATATAAAATATTCTTTACTTTTTAAATCTTAAAACAATTCACTTAGTCAAATAAGTGGCTAATGGATGGAATCGAAGACGGTTGCAGAGCGTGCATACATGCGGACTGCCAAATCCCCAGGGTGCCAATACTGGTCAATGTCAAATACCTCTTTTGTCGCATCAATAGTATATCTCAAAGGACGCGACAGGGCTGTTGTAGATTTTAAATGTTTCTCACCATAGCTGTAAAAATCTAAATATGTTAAACTTAATAGTCATTTGTNTAGTATATCTCAAAGGACGCGACAGGGCTGTTGTAGATTTTAAATGTTTCTCACCATAGCTGTAAAAATCTAAATATGTTAAACTTAATAGTCATTTGTTTTCTAATTAATTCATTTTAGGACCAAGTGTCCTCAGAAATTTCCAAAATTTACAACTTTTTGGTCACTCTTATTGAACTGGAAAGATTTCTGTCTTTATTACGTCTAATAATACAAAGAAATCAGTCTCCATTGTACTCAGCTAGAGATAGTTCGGTTAAGCTTTTGTTTAAGTAAAATTCCGGCTCTTTTGTCGGTTTTATTTATATCCCCAATTCACTATTCACTTAATTATTTAACTACTTCTTAAGTAGAAATAAGTTGAAACCAGTTACTTTGTACTCAAATATTTGTAGTCTTGGGAAAAAAGTGGAAAGACAAATTTTTATGACAAACAGATATATAAATTGTGAATGTAAGGAAAATAAATTCTAGAGCTTTTTCTGTACCTCATGCATCTCTCTCATTCATTAAATTTAGTCGTAAATGATGCTGTTAAAGTAACAGTTAATTTTTTAACATTATACAAGAATTGTACAATTTTTTTCTACATCCCCTTAGAGATGGGATATACAAAATCATAATATCACTGATTTAACATTGAAATCTGTGAGTAATATAAAATCGGAGCGTGGAATAAAAATATCAAATATTTTAATGGATTTTTTTAAACTCCTGTCAACCATACAGAGCTATCATAAAAACATACCAGTAAATTTTTATCAGTTGGGTTAAGTTATAAATCTACTCGTGATTCACATAATCAGGCGAGGGAGGCCAAATATCTAGCAGGCAGGCGGCTAACAGCCCAGAACCGATCCTGGATAGAATTGGATGCAGTATACGTGTAGCATTCACCCAAGGTCCTAGGCTTCCACCAGCTAAACCAGGTGAGGTTGGTGCTCTGTAAAGCATATGTGCGAATCTGGCTTTTTGGGTGCTGACAATACAGCNCAGTAATTATTTCTTTTAAATGTATAACAGAGTTTTTCAATAATATAGGTTTTAATGAAAGATGTGATGACTCCAGCAGCACCAGAAGAAGTAAGAAATGTCATTAAAAAGTGCCTTGAAAATGCAGCTTTAGTGAATTATACTCGAATTTCAGAACAAGCAAAGAATGAAGGTTTGAATTTTTTTTATTTAATTTATTTTGAATAATAGGTAAAAGATAGGTAATTATTTAATGTTTTTAGCTACACATTATGATAATAGAAACTGCTTGTGTATACCAGTGTCATGCCGTGACATTTGATGATAGGGAAGCTGTGTTTCTGTAAGAAGCTGATATCCAGGGCAATCAGTCAATTGCCCGTCAGTGATGGTCTAGGGTCCATTTGTATTGTTTATTTGATAAGCCAGTTAAAACCGTAGACTTCTCTAAATGCATTTTTAATATCACAATTACATTCCGAATCACTAGCCACGATATAAGGGCTACAATTAAAAATAAAATAATAAAAACTTACTTGGTGAAATAAAATGTGTGGTGGATGTACTGGTACATANTGTCTTAGATCTAGGCAATGTAAGCTTTTGCCCAGGGTCTCATACCGCAGATATACACATGGATCCAGATGACATTTGTGCTATATATGAATAGAGGGAACTGTAGGTGAATGCAGACATATATGGCAAGAACTTTATTACATTTTGTCTAACAGAGGATAATACCCACTAATTTATAGAATTTTATAAGAATCAAAACAATAAAAGTAAATTTTTGGTGAAAAATACACAGAGCAGTTGGGCATAGCTGGTAAATGGATAAAAATGCTTACCAATATCCAGGCAGAGAGATCTTGAACTGCATTGCAGCCATTCACAATGTTGTGACAGGCTCATCACCAAGACTTTTTCTAGCTATGAATGCTAGCATTTGTGTTCATCCATAATATTTGGACATGTGTATATGTTTATCAATATTATATTTTGGCCAGTATTTGGAATACAGTACTAACTAAAATCCAAAATTTTGTGAAATATTAAGTGTCATGATACATGCTTTGCATTATATAAACTTATTGCCTTACAACTGTGTACTCAATAGAGCCTTAAAACTGTGACTAGAGTGTTCATTTAGTTATATTATTTTTTTTTAATATAAATTTAAAATTCATAATTAAATACGAAAATTACACAAATCATTATAATTTATTACAAAAATCTTTAGAGTATTTATGTTTATTATAATAATTTGTGATAAAAGCTGTAAAATCTTATCAAGGAAAATCATTTCTCCTCATTTTAATAACAACATGCAATTGTATATAATTCATGATTAATAGAAAACTTTTTTATATGAATTGTTATAATCTTTAATACATATTCTTATACTGCAATTGTTATTGATAATAATGGATTTATTTTATTTTTCTTTAAATTTGTTATTTGGATGTATAAAAAAAAATATTTCTCTTATTGTTATATTTTAATTTAGATGAAAACAATGAAGAACCAGTTGAATCCAATAAAAATTTGGAAGATTTAATACATTTAGCTGAGCTATGTGTAGATTTACTTCAACAAAACAATGAACATTATGCAGAGGTTGGCAGAATATATTCAATTTTTATGTATTTGTATAAATATAATTTTTAATTAATTAGATATTTTTAATAATGGTAAATTTCATATAAGATTTTTATTTTGAAATGAAAAATATATAAAAATTAAGAAATCTGATTTTACATAAAAGAATCTTCATAATAGATATGTAAGAAATACAGTGGCAATAAAGTTCCCAGATTGATGGAATAAAAAAAATAAAAAAATGCAATAATCTTTAACTTTTTTTAATTAAAAACCATTTTTTTTTTAATACATTTATTATACAGTAGCCTTGCTTTATAGTGACTCTCAATTTCATGATTTGCCACAATATAATGATTAATAGAAAAGATCCCAATTGTTCACTAAGCTTAATGCTATTTTATTTACTATCAATGTAATAACTATGTAAATGGTTGAAATCTTGTTGGAGTGGCTTTCAGATTATCAAATCAACAATCCTGGAAGTAAAATCAGACCAAAATGAGAACATTCCAGGAAGGATAGACATATAGGACAGAAAGAGAGGAAGCAGAATATACAATTTAAATATGGCGTGTAGCCACAATGACAACTAAGTAAATACTTACTTCCTATGCATGCAGAAGCATTAATGTTTCTTCATTAATTTGTCACTCTTGAATTGTGATTATTAATGAATAATAATTGCTCAAGATCATTTATTAAACTTATATTTGTTTTGGTGAGGAATAAATAATAATTTTAAATATCAAATTTTAAATGTTATTTTCATTTTATTTTATGCTTTATTTATTTTTTTTCCTTTTCTTTCTCTTTCTCTTCCTGAACCAGAATGAGATCATTTGGCTGACTAGTTCAGCTTTGAGGAAGTATTTGGCCTGAATATTGAATAGAGGTGTTTAGTTTTTGGCCGAACAGTAAATAATGCCAAGTATTTGGTCCAACTTTAATATAAAGCATGCTTATTGTCCATTACAGTGTTACATTTAATACTTAATTGTTGTACCATACCATTAATAAGCTTGGAAATTGCTTGGACTTGAAAATAATTTTTTTAATACACCAGTTTCAGTTGTCATAAGTATAGATGGTTGTAAGAAGTTGTAAGATTGGGAGTTCATAAGTTAAGGACTGACTATAAAAAAGTTAATGGATAATACTAATAAAAAAAATATTAAAAAATATATATATTTTAATATTTTTTATTTAAAGTTTTAAGAATTAATTGAAATAAACTGTTATTTAAACTAAATTTATTCATTTTCAATTTTTTTTAATGAAATGCTTTCACTTCTGAAAAGGAGCTGAATCAGCACCTAAACCAGGTACATATTATTATATTTATCTTGTTTGAATGTGTTCAAATAACAAAAATGCTAATTTAACATTATTATATCATCTGTCATTCATAATTTAGATATGAAATAATTAAGTATTTAGTAATAAGCATTCTTTGAAATTATTTTATAGTACTGTTACTAATTTTACTTTTTTTCTAAACTAAATTTATGAATAGTTTTGAAATATGTGAACTATTTTGCTTTCAAAAATTAATCAGAATTATGAATGGAAACAAACAAATTATAAATTTGTAAAAAAATTTGCAAACAAAAATTTATAATATGTTTGTTTCCAGATTTTTTTTACAATAATAGAATCTGCATATATTGATTATTTGCTATATATCATTTGTAAAATTATAATCACTACAAATATTTTCATTACTTTTTAATTCTAAGATTCTCATATTTTTATCTTAGTATAAAACATACTAACATTGGCTGTCTTAGATCTAGGCAATGTAAGCTTTTGCCCAGGGTCTCATACCGCAGATATACACATGGATCCAGATGACATTTGTGCTATATATGAATAGAGGGAACTGTAGGTGAATGCAGACATATATGGCAAGAACTTTATTACATTTTGTCTAACAGAGGATAATACCCACTAATTTATAGAATTTTATAAGAATCAAAACAATAAAAGTAAATTTTTGGTGAAAAATACACAGAGCAGTTGGGCATAGCTGGTAAATGGATAAAAATGCTTACCAATATCCAGGCAGAGAGATCTTGAACTGCATTGCAGCCATTCACAATGTTGTGACAGGCTCATCACCAAGACTTTTTCTAGCTATGAATGCTAGCATTTGTGTTCATCCATAATATTTGGACATGTGTATATGTTTATCAATATTATATTTTGGCCAGTATTTGGAATACAGTACTAACTAAAATCCAAAATTTTGTGAAATATTAAGTGTCATGATACATGCTTTGCATTATATAAACTTATTGCCTTACAACTGTGTACTCAATAGAGCCTTAAAACTGTGACTAGAGTGTTCATTTAGTTATATTATTTTTTTTTAATATAAATTTAAAATTCATAATTAAATACGAAAATTACACAAATCATTATAATTTATTACAAAAATCTTTAGAGTATTTATGTTTATTATAATAATTTGTGATAAAAGCTGTAAAATCTTATCAAGGAAAATCATTTCTCCTCATTTTAATAACAACATGCAATTGTATATAATTCATGATTAATAGAAAACTTTTTTATATGAATTGTTATAATCTTTAATACATATTCTTATACTGCAATTGTTATTGATAATAATGGATTTATTTTATTTTTCTTTAAATTTGTTATTTGGATGTATAAAAAAAAATATTTCTCTTATTGTTATATTTTAATTTAGATGAAAACAATGAAGAACCAGTTGAATCCAATAAAAATTTGGAAGATTTAATACATTTAGCTGAGCTATGTGTAGATTTACTTCAACAAAACAATGAACATTATGCAGAGGTTGGCAGAATATATTCAATTTTTATGTATTTGTATAAATATAATTTTTAATTAATTAGATATTTTTAATAATGGTAAATTTCATATAAGATTTTTATTTTGAAATGAAAAATATATAAAAATTAAGAAATCTGATTTTACATAAAAGAATCTTCATAATAGATATGTAAGAAATACAGTGGCAATAAAGTTCCCAGATTGATGGAATAAAAAAAATAAAAAATGCAATAATCTTTAACTTTTTTTAATTAAAAACCATTTTTTTTTTAATACATTTATTATACAGTAGCCTTGCTTTATAGTGACTCTCAATTTCATGATTTGCCACAATATAATGATTAATAGAAAAGATCCCAATTGTTCACTAAGCTTAATGCTATTTTATTTACTATCAATGTAATAACTATGTAAATGGTTGAAATCTTGTTGGAGTGGCTTTCAGATTATCAAATCAACAATCCTGGAAGTAAAATCAGACCAATCTCTTAAATGAAAGTATGCATCAATATTTAAAAAATTATTTTTTTTTAAATTACACTGTACATAAAAATACATATAAATAATTTAATATTGAAATTATATTTAAATGAAAAAAATTACACTAAGTAGACACAAAAAACTGTTACAATTTCTTCCTAGATATAACAAGAGATTCCAATAATGATAATTATAAAGTACNAAATAAAATGAAATATTCCAATATTAAATAATATAATTTTAAAGGATAGTTTTTTAAGCTTTGGAGTATTTTTGTTATATAGGCATGAAATTATGTAATGTAATCTTTCCATCAAATTTAGAAAATATTGAGAAAATTCAATATAATGACTGTTTTTCATAGGTTTCTTACAGGTTGCTTTAAATGAATCTACTGTATCATTCCAAAAATTTTTGAAAAATATTAGCAAAAGCATTTAAAAGGAGGATATTTAAGTTGGACTGGCAATTATATTTTTCTTTGTCTTCAATATCTTGAAGGTTCTAAGTGTAATTTTTATGTTGATAAAGAAGAATAAGTCAGATAGTGCAAGATCAACTAAAGAGAACAGATAGTTATCTCCACAACAGTCAGAAATTTTTTCATTCCAGTGCAGAATGGATAAGTTCATTATCATAATAAAAATCAACTAATTTTTTGAAACTATAAACTCATCTGAGAAATATTTAGTAAGCATTGAAATGTCTAGCTTGAAGCATTATTCATTCTTTCCCCTTCAGGTACATATTCTACGGATCATATCCTTTTTGTCAAATGATGATGATCAGAATAATTTTGAGCATATATTTTTTAAATGAAACTTTTAGGATCTGGAAATGAAACTTCCTAAAGTCCATTTACATGCCTTTCCATTTACTCAATTGCATTATAGTTGAACTGAATCCTAAGTATTTGTCTCAAAGACAAAATAGCATTAATGTTTCGTCTCTGGGTCAAATGCTTAGGATTCATTCCAGGTAAATGCAGTTAAGAAATCAAGATTGTGTTGACAAGCTTAAATGAATTTTCAGTGTAAAGACAAAATTTTTTGTATCTTCAATGTATTTATTTTTAAGTTAAAAGAAGTAATCCATGTTTAATATAATTCTTTGCTGCTTCTGATTATGTTAAAGATAAATTCAGCAAAGATCTGCCTTTTTTCACACACAGTTGTCAAATTATGTTTTTTAATGATGATTTCATCTGTTATTATTCTTAGTGACATTCAATGATCTCTTGTCACAATTTTATGTTTTTTAACAACTGTTCGTATCACAATAAGGATGGTCTTCTCTTTGAATCATAATAACTTCTACATTTGTATCTTTAAATCATTCATACTATTCAAAGATATTGCTACAACTTAAAAGTTTCATTACCACACAAAAAGTTTAATTTTTTTATATAATTTAATTATGGTTTTCATGAATTTAAAACAAAACTTGATGTTCAATCATTACTTCTTAGCAAAATAATAAAACTAAACATGAAGACAGTTGTTAAATTTTCATTTCATTACCATCTTTTAGTATATATATATGACAAAAATCAAACTTAATCCAAATAGTTTATTATGACATGTGATATTAGTGCATTTAAAATATCTTACACAAACATAACAGTATCAATCTTCAAACTTTATTGCCACATCTTTATATAACTTGACATATAACTTATTCTAAATATTTTAAAATACACATTTTCTGATATATTTTTTGTCATCAAAGTTCACTCACATTATATGAAAAAAATGCTTTCAAAAAACAAAAGTAAATAATGAATTATCATTTCTACCAATTTAGAGCTCATTTTTAAAAAACTACATTTTCATTAGCAATAATTGTTTGAAAAATCTGCTATGTATGTATTTAAAAAGAAGTGCATTTAAGAAGATCAGTTAGATATAAACATCAGGATTACTTGATGTTTAAATAAATAAAATGAAATATTCCAATATTAAATAATATAAATAACATTTCACATAAAGTTAAATGAAAGTAAATGCATCTAGATTTACTGGAATATTTTAATATAATAGCTCTGACATCAAAAATCTAACATATTAATTTTAAAAAATTAACATTTATGTGTAGTAAAACGTTTCTAAAACAGAAACCTGCCTAAACAGAAAAAAAATCTTCAGAAAAAGAGCAATTTTCTAAGTCACTAAACTAGTGAATATGGAAATAGAAATTTTTGGCTATGAAGTATTTAACTGAACCTGGATAAAACAGAAAAAATTCCACTTGTAGATAAGTAAATTTATCTTTATATATAAGGGTCAACACAGAGCATGATAAACTATTCCAAGAATGATTTCAAACTTTGTCAGAGAAACAATGATCACATGTCAAGGGGGCATACAGACACAAGATCATTTTAATGATAGTCTTTGTTGGAATTAACCAGTAAGCAGAATTGATTACTTTAAGAATCAAATGAGTTTCTGAGAATCAAGTTCTCAAGAACAAACAATGAATGTAATTTGTGAAAACAATGTACAAGGAAAGCATCACCAAATACCTTGTGCTGCTTCTTGTAAGTTCTACTTAGATTTAACTATTCAGCATCTTGTCATAAAAATTATTTATCATTAGTGTTTTCTTCTGTAAGTTGTCTGCCTCAAGTTCTATTAATACAAAGTAGAAGCAAAAAATAAAATTTAAATTGAAGTTGATTATCAAGTTTTAATAATATATAACATTAAATAACAAAAAACATGTATTTCATTATATCATTATAATTAATTTTAAGTTTAATATATATATATATATTATTACTTTATTTATCTTACTTTTCATACTGAGAAATTATGATATAAATAATAAATTTCTAACAACTATTTAACTTTTGAATAATTTATATTATTTAACTCTTGAAAAAATATACAAACATTTACATATTTGATAGCAAAATCATAAAAAATTATTTAAATGGTATCTCTTATATCATTGAACAGAATTAAATGTGATTTTATTTTTGAAGAAAAGCATTCAGATAATAAGTTTTAAAGTAAACAAACACTAAGTGATTTCTTTCAGATTACTTGCAGGTCTAGAATTGATGAAGTTGTTTATAAAATAGTTAGTTTCTTGATAGTGGCTTTATCTATTTCTAGACCAAATTTCAAAATAAATTAATTTATAGTTTATAAATAGCCAGAAGATATCGGACTTTTTAAATAGAATAACCACTAAAATTACAAAAATACCATTAAAATCTGTACAGATTTTACGAATGAAAAACAATAATTAGTTAACATAAAACTAGTTATTGAATATATTAATTATACAGAGATAATACAATGTATAATATGAACAAATTTGTTATTTTTAAGGAAACTCATCAAAAAATATCTTAAAAAATAATTTTTTTCAAAAATTTATTTCTTGATTTTATTACCAAATTAGGTAACAAAAGGTTTAAAGATAACACTATGGCTTATCAAATATATATTTCTTAATTTTATGAATGTATTTCATTTTTTAAAACATTAAAGAAATAAATAAATTAGTTGAATTATATTTGTTATTTATATTTCATGATGTTATGCATATTAATATAAGTTTTAAATTTTATTAACTAAGAATTTGTATTTTTATTAATAATAATATAAATAAGTCCACATTTTCTTAAAAGTTTCACAAATGGTGTATTCATTTCTTGTCAATTTCTTGTGAAAAATTATCTTAAATTAATTTTGGGAAAAACAGTACAAAATTTTACAATTATAATTAAATTTTTGAATTAGTTTTTGTTTTTATTGTTTATTTGTTGTTCTTGATTTAATTCAAATATTTTAATGTTTTAAAATGAAATTATTTTAAGATCCAATTATTGTGGTTGAGTTCCAAATGAACAAAATGCTTTATTTGAAACCTTAAATAATTGCAGATGTAAATTTACAAGTTAATCATTCAATGTTTCCAAATGTTAGTATTCAGACATTTCAAATGCAAGTTAAAATCTTAAAAAATTGTTTTAGGGACCATATCATAAAACTATTTATTAATCATTTGTTTATAATTTTATTTAAGTCATATATAAAAATATTCTAATAAAACAATTGTACAGATATAGTAGAGTCCTGGAAACTGGACTCTTGATAATTTGATATTCAGTAAAACTCATTGTATTCTTCATGAAAAAAATACATGTAATCTAATTCTTCTTCTATAATTTAACACTAGGATCAAATAAGTTATTGTTCCTCATTGAGAACACTTACTAATAGCATCAGTTTTATGTTTTAACAAAGAATATAACCCTTTTTCCAAGGTGCCACTGTAAAATGCCGTGATGCAAAAATAGCCACTGAATAGCCAATAGTTTTTTTAATTAAAATTTAACTACAAATAGAAATAGTCATTATTTGTATACAGTTAATATGTACATGAATTTGCACATATAATACCTTGTAATACACATGTAATAAGACATTGTCTGGAGGTAAATTTTTATGTTTTTGCAGTATAATAATTATTTTATGTTAGATTGTACTGTAGATTTTCTTTTGCTTTGAATGTGTTAAAAGATTTTAATAGATTAATTTGTAGAAATGTATTTTGAATTGTGAATATCCCACCTGGAATTATAAACCTCATCATTTTTGGTAACTTGTCACTTTGTCCACATAATACATTAAGTCAAACTTGCAGGAGTACTGTATCAATTATACTGGATTATTGCATGCTGTACTGTTGGCATCACAGTTTTGGAAATGAAAACTTCACCTGTTCTTCACAAACAGAAGTTTTGATATTCTTTTTAGGTGATAGATTAGCTATTGTTATAGTAATAATAAGAAGCATACATTGTTCTGTTCATAAAGAAGAGCAATAACAGAGTGTGAAATGTTAGTTTTTTTTTTTTTTTTTTTCTTTCTTTCTTTTCTTTCAATTATGATAAAAGCAAAGAGAATGAAAATAATAATTAGATATTGGAGTCTGACAATGAAGAAACTAATAAATTATTATAATTCTTGTGATGAAAATGATGTAATTTTTATCAACAAATAAGTTTCCAAAAGTAAAC
This sequence comes from Centruroides sculpturatus, assembly GCF_000671375.1. Taxonomy (NCBI): domain Eukaryota; kingdom Metazoa; phylum Arthropoda; class Arachnida; order Scorpiones; family Buthidae; genus Centruroides; species Centruroides sculpturatus. The sequence continues at coordinate 751,838 of NW_019384399.1, forward strand.
TTGGGCTTATTTTTGTCATCAGTATTTTATGTTGAATTTACATAATTATGGAATTATGGAAATAAATATGGTCTAGGAATGTCAAAATATCTGATGTTTTTGAGATAAAATGTTTTAAAAAGTAAGAATGGTTTTCTAACTTGCCTTTGAAAATTCTGAGTTCTACATCTGAAATTCTCTCCTAAAGATAAACATAATAACTCAAAATATTTGGGTTTTCCTTGTTCCATTCTAAATGAAATGAAATATGGTTTGATTTCTTTTTAAAAGTATTAATATAATTTTTAAATTTTCCTTCTATACAGAAATTAAATAAAATTGTTAGCTTGTATTAATTCATCCTAAATAACAATATTATATTCAGGTATTTGGAAGTAAGCACAGAATTTCTATGGAGAACTTATTGTACAGGAACACTGTTAACTGTTCCTGTACAATAAGTTCTCCACAGAAATTGTGTGCTTATATCCAAAGACCTAAGTACAGAGAATAAGAAGCAATCAAGTACTAAACAGTATTACATTATTTAAAATTATAATATATTATTAACATCTACACAAATAAAGCTTTTTGTCTTTTGGTATTTTCTTTGGAAATTATTTTATGTTTGAAGTCAAAAGTTTTTAATAATATTTTGTTTTTTTATAAATTTAAGTTTAATTTTATTATAAATCAAACTTTTATCAAGCAAATATAAATTAACTTAATGCTGTTTGATAGTATTTTTAATTTAAAAAAAAAAAACCACTAAATGTTGATATATCAAAATGTATTGAGAAAAGTTTTCTAAATTTTGAGCATTATACATTATTGACAATTTGAAATTGCATTAAATATTCAAAGTAAAAAGAATTTAAATGTTAATGGTATGTATTTGGGGGCATAATAATAAAAGGTAAGTAATCAAAAATTTATATGCTGTTTTGGGTATTGCACACACCACTGTTTGAAAGCATGAATACACAATGTATGAAACTGTAACACTTCGTAAAAATGTATGTTATCTTTCCTTGCCAATGTGGACTTTTGCATGCTATTATTTAGTGATATTTGTATTTCTTCTCCCATATATGCATATGTTGTTGAATATTGTACACTAATTGCTGTTTTGTGCTCTCTCTTCCTTGCTCTTCCCTCCATTCCTTGATGTTGTCCTTTCCTGCTTCTTCAGGCCTTTCAATCGGTGAGTGTAATTTTGTGATGTGCCGTTTCTTATTGCTGTTTTTTATGTAAGATATTTAATAAGTAATCTCATTAATTTGTTTTCATACAATTAAAATTTATCCTATTTCAGAATTAAATTTTAAGTAGTAACTTAATTTGGAGCCATCCATTATTATGTATACAGGTTTTAGCCAGTTCAAACTCTGTCTCATTGCTGTATACGATGATATACTTCTGGCAAACCCATTTTCCTTTAATTACATGTGCAATAGTTCAATGGACCCCATGAAATAAGAAAGTTCTATAAATATTTTCTAACCAATAGTTTATTTACATGACCGGTAGGTAAGATTATAAGAACACATTTGTATGCCACTAATACCACTAAAAAAAGTCCATGTAGACAATGCCTTGATCTCCCTCCATTCCCATCTTGTAAAGTAATGTACTTTTTCTCTTAAACTGTTTACATAATTAATGAATGGCTTTTTTTAAATAATATACATTGGATAAATATTTTTAAACTTTAATTTTTTATTTTTATTAAATGAAATTTTGAAAGAATTATTTAATGACATCAATATAAAAAAAATAAACAAACATACACAATATTTGATCCTGTTTAATTTTTCATTTTATTATTAAAATGAAGTATTGTTTAAAAAAATTCAAACTCTTTTAAAAGATTCTGTTAATAATTAATTGATGAATGTGTGAAGATAATCAGAATTTAATATTTTAGTAATATGCTATTAAGAAAAATAGACTAACTGTTGTTGTCAATGGTTAGTCTATTACAGTAATCAGAAAAGAATATTTAATACAATTTATCATTAAAATTTCCAAATTTAGGATTTACTGTTTAGTATAACTTATAAGTGCATTAATTTCTAATGTATTTGCAGATTTCATAATAACATATTACATCTTCAAAAAGACTTCAAAAATTTCGTAAAATGTTTATCTTATTATTTAATTTTCATAATAACTATTTATAATTACCTTCTTTGTATTCTTTTATATTGATCATAAAATCTGTTCTGAAATTTAATTATAAAATTAACATATATCCAGAAATCATTAATGTATTTAATATTCTGAAAACTGAATCTTATACATTAAATTAATGAAGCTAATAAAAACAATATAAATTTTATAATGCACAAATGACAATATTAAATTATGTATCTATTCTTCTCATTGTTGAAAACAGACAATATTATGATCATCAAAGTTTAAAGAGGTCAGTTATTAATTGCTGTTAAATGTTTTTGAAGTTTCTTTGTTTCCTAAGCATATCGTTAGTTTTCTTTTAACTGCTTTTCTCTAATTAGAATGCACTATACATCAGAACAGAGAATATGCTACTTAGATTTTTAAAATCTGAATGTTGGCTACTTTTAGAGCTCTAGTAATATCAGGAGAAATACAAATGCTACAAAAGATTATAGGAGTCAACATATTTTATTTGGTTAAATGTTTTTTGCGACTTCTTCATCCCATTATCTGAAGGAGAACTTCTGAGTTTCTGTTGAGCATTCTAGAAGTTAATTTGAAAATGTGAGCAGATTTTTAAAAAAGCTAAAGCATGCTGATTGGTCAGAGTCATCAATATCTATTCTTTCCTAAATATGTTTATTTGAAAAATGTTTAACCAAATAAAACACTTTGACTTCTGTAATCTTTATAGCATTTGTGTTTTTTATAAAAGTTAACAGTGCTAGGCATTTAACATCTAAATTATTATTATTCAGCAGTGTTCTATCCAAAACTATTTTATCATCATCATATAATAATTCCATTTTCTCCAAACTGTCTTTTTGTACACTTAATAGACATCAAGAATTATCAGTGACAATCCTTCTGCATTACAGGCTGATCTCAACAAATTTTTGATGTGGATAAAAACAATAAAAATAAATGTACCTAAATATTTGTAAAATTAAATTAATACATAAAATGTATTTAATGATCATGGAAATTTTCTTCCTTACAACTCTTCATAAAAATCTTATCGTTTAATTGTCTACGTCAAGGGTGGGCAACCTTTTTTATAACATGGGCCAGAATAAATTTTACGTTTCTCCGCGGGCCATAGTAGTTAATTGACACCTTGTGACCTGTAAATTTTTAGTCTGCAAATATGAAATAAATAAAAAGAAATTAATTACTACAGTCGACCCCCCTATAACACTGTTGATTATTCCGTTTTATATGAATTCCATGTTGTATGAGTCACTTAGATTTTACAAATGCGGCACACGCATTTGTAAAATCTAAGTGACTTTAAACACCTATGATATACTATTAAACACCTATAGGTGAATGGCTCACCTATTTGTAAAATCTAAGTGACTTTAAACACAATAAAAACAGCACTATGTAGTTGGATACGACCGACATTACATTTTCTAATTGCATAGCTTTTGCACATAGATTTTCTTGATGGATGATGCGATGAGATATAAATAATTTAGAAAAATTCTGTTCTCCCATTTTTTGTTTGAATAAGGAAATGACTCCCTTATTTTTTCCTGTCATTGCTGCCGCAACACTTCAAAAAATAAAAATAATATTCAATTTAAACTAGACGAATTACATCGAAAAATATTTATTTATAATTTCTTCTAAACATCTCGCGGGCCGGATAGAAACTTTTCGCGGGCCGTAGCTGGCCCGCGGGCCGGGGGTTGCCCACCGTTGGTCTACGTCATAACATATTCTAAATCCATTATTAATCATATCATTTTTATTTGAAAAATTTCTGTTTCACATCAATCTTGTCATGAAAAAGCTTACTATCTGCCAAGGAATAATAAAGAAATGTAAATATTTATTTCTGAAGTTTGGAATTCCTTTATTTTCCTTTCTTTTTCTTCTTCAAGTTTTCTATATTTGATACCTATCAGCTAATCTTAATTTGTCAAATACATCTTAATTTTTACTCTATTTAAATTCAAAAATGATCTTATTAATCTGTCCAGTGAGGTTGTATTTATTATGATCTTATTAAGTTTATTTGTTGATTTTTTTTGATGGAGAAAAAGTCAAGTACAAGATCATGGATTAAAAGATGTAAGTAACCACATCCATGCATCCAGTTCATTTATTTCTCTTTATTTGTTCTGCAGAGAGAGATAATAGATGTCTCTATAACAAGTTCTTTGGTCATCCTAATAGAGAAAAACCACAAATCCAAAAAATTATCTTCAAAAAGATTAATAAATTACTCATCTTCCTTTCATTAGTTTATCAAAAATTGCTCAAAAATATATACTTTCTTTTATCTTTTTCTGATCATCTCATATCTTGATTCTTTTAATATAGTTATTTCAATGATATAATATCTTCCAATGTGTTATATTTTCACGCATCTACACAGATCTGGCCAGTTCTTTTACATTATGTACATAGTTTTTCTGTTTTACATTTAGAAATCACAAACATCTACAGTTTACAAAATAAATTATATTACAGAAAAATTTATATATGCTGATTTTATTGATTATTAAGTATTATTTACTTTTTTTAAACACAATATATATTAACCTTAATCATGTTTTAGTTACTGCTCTTCATTCTTTATCATTTATCATCTGTATTTTTTTTTATTGGAAATTTATTATTTTTATGTGTAAAAAAATGGGAAAAATTATTTTATAGCTTCTAAACATTAATTACTATAACTAAAAATAAAAATTATTTTTATCCAGCAATTATTTTAAGCAAACATTTTCAGCTATCTTAGAGTAAGTGCACTCTTGGATAGACCTGCTAGACAAAATGGATGGAAAAATTTTGCATGTGTTATTAGTTATGGACTTGCACACATTTGGCAGGAAGATGGATAGAAAGGGTAAGTGTGAGGTGTACCGACCTGGAGAGGTGGAGTTAGTTAAACTCACGTCAGGATGTACAAGGGGTTTAGAACTGTATTTGGGTACTGGCATTGGACATACTGACACAAGCATTTTTACAAATTAAACCCATTTATTTTATATAAGGTGGTCTTACACTTTCTCAATTTAGTTATAACTGTATCAATGTTTGTGGTGACTTCCTCCGGTCTCTGAGTTGGTTTGTAGGTGTCGATGGCCTCAGTGCTGTGTCTTGAGCAAGTCAAGCAGATGAAGGACAATGGCAAAGCAAACACAGGGCAAAATCAAGACGATGGCAAAGCAAACACAGGACAAAATCAGGACGATAGCACACAAAACAAGGAGAGAGGAGTGCATGGGTTACTTTGACGGTAAAAATGACAGAAATCAGCACTTTGTCCTTGAAATCTGAATTTTTTTTATTAATTTCCAACCTCAATTATCCATTCTGATTGGTCACTTTCCTTGTTCTCACTTTCCAAGTGGTTGACCACTCATTATTATGTGTAATAAGATCTCAACCTAGATTGCAGGAGAGGTCAACATTGAAGTTTAATTGGTCCCAACTGAGATAATCAATCTTAGGACTTACATTCTTCTATTGTTTATAAGTTTGCATCATGTTTTCATACAAAAAATTTTTCTAGCTTCCTTTTTTTGCTTAAAAAAAAAATATCTTAACACAAATTTTAGTGAGGGTTCGGACCTGAAATAAGTCTTGCATCCTTGAGGAGGCAATATATTTCTGCCTGCCCATTTCATATTGTCAAGATTGCTAATCAGCTATCAAAACTCCATTTATTAACAGAAATCTCTGTTTTTTTTTTTTTTTTTTATGGAAGCACTATCATTTGTATCCATTTCTTTTATTAGTTTATTTATCAGTTGAAAAAGGCATTTAATTTCACTATGACAAAACTATAAAGAATTAAATAATTTATATCATTACCACTAATTCTCTATGGATATTTTTCATACTGAAAAAATTTCTCATTTGAATATTTTCATTTTTTTTTTTTTTTGCTCTAAATTTTGCTTGATCTGCTATTGAAATAGAGCAAGTGCATGCACCCAATGTAATTCTATCTGCCCAAGAGTACACATACCTTTAAATTACTATACAGCAGAAAAATATTAGAAAAAGGAGAATTACTCTAACCATTTTTTTCTTCCCAGATAAAGCATTTTATGTCAAATTTTATATGAACTGAAGGGTTTTTGTGACAGAAATATTAAACATTACCTCAATATACAGTAATTATAAAAAATTAATTGCAAACATAACTCATATAATAAATTTTATTTTTTAATTTTTCATTTTAAATATCATTCTATATATTTGATCTTAATGCTTTTTTAATTGTTATTTTCATGTTAAAATGTAAGGAAAATTATTCTAAATGCTTCATTAACAAATGGTGTTTTGAATTTAAAAACATTAGATATCGTATAAAATTGTAAAATATGTTGTCGAAGTTAGCACAGGACAATATCAAACTTATAAAACTAATAGAAAAAATTCAATGAGTTCTTTCTATTATTTCAATTCTAAATTCATTAAAATAAAATTATTTCATTTCAAAAGTTTTTCAGATTTTATACAGTTTCTATTATTTCTTACAGATGTATTTCATAAAAGTGATCATTTTTCATTCTCTAAGAACTATTTTAGTTTATATTATCAATTTTAAAGCAGTCTATATTTACTGTAAATATTTTAAAAAAATAATTGAATTGTCTATTGATATTATGGTAAAAATAAGAATTACCATTATAAGAATGCTTTAATTGAAATTACCTATCTTAAAATAGATAATTCTATTTATTTATATTTTGTGTGTTTGATATTAAAAAAATTTGGCAACATTCATTGATGTTTTAAATTATTTGTATATGTTCAATATATTTATTTTAAAATATAAGCTTTATAAAAATGTATTGTTTAAAATTTCAGAGTAAACATCAGACAATAACCAAACACCTTTATCATTGCCGAGAAAGTTTATTTAAAACAAACGTTTTCGACCTATTCCATAGGCCATNTGTTAATTTTTTTCATTTAATTTTGAATTCAATAATCAAAACTTGTTTAATTTATTGATCAGATGTTTATAAAAAGTAAATTTAAATCAGATTTATATTCATTATCATTGCCGAGAAAGTTTATTTAAAACAAACGTTTTCGACCTATTCCATAGGCCATCTTCAGGTTGAAAGCGATCTTTCTTGGCAACGATAAAGGTATTTGGTTATTGTTTAATATTTTGCTGAGCACGTTCTATTTAATGTAAACATCAGAATTAAATTTGAGTTTTTTCTATGTACCTTGAAGCATTTTGGCAGAAATATTTTTTAGCATGAAAGGTTATAAAACATCATGTCAATAAATAAATAAATTCTGCTAGCTTCAAAAAGCCAACTTTTTATGACCATTTTTGCTTCCTGAAGCTAGCAGAATTTATTTATTTATTTATTATTTTTTTTAGAATTTGTCTTTTTATTATAAAATATTTACTTAACCAGCAGAAGACACACTATCATTTCAACATTTGTGGCACAAAGTTCTATTATCTCTGTACAGAATTGATAAATACAAATCTAATTAATTAATTAACACTACAGTGTTGTGGCATTACAATCATGATTTGTAATTAAGATGTATTTTCTAGTATTTTCGATAGCTTTCAGCCACCATCCTCGGGTAAAAAAAATTTAATACAATTTAATTTTCAAACATTTGGCTTTCAAACAGACTTTTTCAAATTATCCAAGGTGCATGGATGGAATACAGAACAAACTGAAATATCTTTGAAAAATTTTTTGTCTGACAATGGTGACTGTAAGCTATTGAAAGTACTAGTACAATCGACCCCCTATAAGATCATTGATTATTCCGTTTTATATGAATTCCATGTTGTACGAGTCACTTAAATTTTACAAATACGTGAGCCATTCACAGCCCGGGATGGCAAAGCAAACACAGGACAAAATCAGGACGATAGCACACAAAACAAGGAGAGAGGAGTGCATGGGTTACTTTGACAGTAAAAATGACAGAAATCAGCACTTTGTCCTTGAAATCTGAATTTTTTTTATTAATTTCCAACCTCAATTATCCATTCTGATTGGTCACTTTCCTTGTTCTCACTTTCCAAGTGGTTGACCACTCATTATTATGTGTAATAAGATCTCAACCTAGATTGCAGGAGAGGTCAACATTGAAGTTTAATTGGTCCCAACTGAGATAATCAATCTTAGGACTTACATTCTTCTATTGTTTATAAGTTTGCATCATGTTTTCATACAAAAAATTTTTCTAGCTTCCTTTTTTTGCTTAAAAAAAAAATATCTTAACACAAATTTTAGTGAGGGTTCGGACCTGAAATAAGTCTTGCATCCTTGAGGAGGCAATATATTTCTGCCTGCCCATTTCATATTGTCAAGATTGCTAATCAGCTATCAAAACTCCATTTATTAACAGAAATCTCTGTTTTTTTTTTTTTTTTTATGGAAGCACTATCATTTGTATCCATTTCTTTTATTAGTTTATTTATCAGTTGAAAAAGGCATTTAATTTCACTATGACAAAACTATAAAGAATTAAATAATTTATATCATTACCACTAATTCTCTATGGATATTTTTCATACTGAAAAAATTTCTCATTTGAATATTTTCATTTTTTTTTTTTTTTGCTCTAAATTTTGCTTGATCTACTATTGAAATAGAGCAAGTGCATGCACCCAATGTAATTCTATCTGCCCAAGAGTACACATACCTTTAAATTACTATACAGCAGAAAAATATTAGAAAAAGGAGAATTACTCTAACCANGTGAGCCATTCACAGCCCGGTACACGTATTTGTAAAATCTAAGTGACTCGTACAACATGGAATTCATATAAAACGGAATAATCAATGATCTTATAGGGGGGGTCGACTGTAAGTACAGTACATCTTAATTATAAATCATGATTGTAATGCCATAACGCTGTAGTGTTAATTATTTTATTTGATCATTGGCATGAAGGGTCTTTTTATGATCATTATGAATACAAATCATATGATATTTCTGTGTTGTAATATTTACTTGAAGCAGTAAAAGCAAAGTACAATTCAGCAGATTTAATAATTCAATGGATCAATATTATATCATTTTCATAATAAAATAATTTGCTATGAAGTTCAGTGAGATGTCATTTTTATCATTTGAGAAGTTGAAACCAGTCTTCCAGCTTCATTGAACTCATAACTTTGTATTATAATTTTAATAATGTGAATAATATGATGTATTTGATAATTGTTAATTATATAAAAGGAGACTGCAATTTACTCATAAAATTTACAAATTTTATAGAAAAATTGATACTAAATAGTATTTATAATAAGTTTTCACATGTGTATTAATGTAAATACTCATAATGATTAAATTTAACTTCCATTAAATCTGCTAAATATGTGATGATAATAAGTATGTAAGAGCTAAGCGATGAAGCATGGAGGTGACAATGATTTTTTTGAAATGATAAAATATAGAATTTTTTTAATTTTAACAGCTGAATATAATTTTATAAATTATTTTTAATATCTTGAAAACTAAATTGCAGATGTTATTATTTTCTGTAATGAATTTTATATTTTTTCATACTGATTCCACAATATTGTTTCATTATGAAAACAATGTGTCATTGTATTGATGCATAATATTTTAAAACAAATTGATGTAAATCCTATTTTATCAGAGTCAATTGCATCAATATACCTTGCAAACTTTCTCTAGTACTTTTGAATCGCTCATCTCATCTTCAGGGGAATAATCTTCTAAAAATAATAGTTTTAGATGTTTTAATTTCAGTTCTTTTCTGCTAAAAATTATAAGTTTTAAATTAAATTCCATTAGATTAAAATGATGGATCAGAAGATTTGAAAGTAGAGGGTAAAGTTTGCAAGGTATGTTAATATGATCAACTTCTTAAAGGATTTACATGAAATTTGAGATTAACTGAAGATTTATTTATAATAAAAATGAGTTGTTGCCAGATTTTTTTTAATAAATAATTTAATTAATCTGTATGAACCAAATTANACAGCATCAACTAGTAACAGGTTTTGGGTGCGTTCATTAATAGCGGTCGCTCTGCAACAGGAGTGCGTTGCTGTTTGTAGGCATTTAGGAATGACGGTGAAAGATGGCAGTACCCCCATTATCGATAGTATCATGATGGAGGAATCTACAATTCTAAAATGAGTTTTTAGAGGCAAAAGAAGGGTCCCAATTGTAAAATTTAACCATTAAATGGATTATTTGTTGAAAGAGCATTCAAAGTAGCCATGAAAACAATTAGAATGCTCGCGTGGAAGTATAAAAGAATACACCCTTTATTACATTTCATGTTGTACGAGGGTTTTACCCAATTCCCGAACCGTGTTAGAGTGAACCCGTGCTATAAAACCACCATGTTATACGGGGGATGTTCCCAATTCTCGAACCATGTTAGAGTGAATTCGTGCTATAGAAGTGCCATGTTATACGGGGGTTACCTGTACTAGTGATGTAAATAAAATATAGTATTAGAGCAATAAACTTTTTAACATTTAAATTTATAGATAAACAAAATCAAAATCAGAAATTATATCCAAAAATAAAAAATGATTTTCTACATGTCATTTTGGCTATAAATGCTCACTTTTCTGTGGAGTTAATGTTTCTGTTGTGTAATGTGTTATATTTTCTCCATGGTGACTGGTGTACTGTATTCTCATTTTTCATCTGGAATAGGATCGGGTAAGTGAGATTAATTTTAATGTTAATTTTTTTCATTTAATTTTGAATTCAATAATCAAAACTTGTTTAATTTATTGATCAGATGTTTATAAAAAGTAAATTTAAATCAGATTTATATTCATTAAGATTATTTTTTTTATATTTCAATTAAGAAACAAAATGCTTTTCATTTTTATTGCTTATTACATTCAACTTTTGATCCATATAAACTAATTACGTTTTTTTTCTTTTATTTCACTTACATTCTTACAGGCCTTTGCCTGGTTTAGTGACCTCTTGGTCGAACATGCCGAAATATTTTGGTCATTGTTTGCTGTTGACATGGATGCTGTACTAGCTCAGCAACCACCGGATACCTGGGATAGTTTTCCTCTGTTTCAAGTGTTGAATGATTATTTACGAATAGATGGTAAATATTAAAATTTAAATGTTTCAGATATAAAGTAATTGATTTTAAATTGATTTTAAATTTTAAAAAATTTTTTAATAGAAAATCTATGCGGAGGTAGATTCCATCAACATCTCCGTGATACCTTTGCTCCACAAGTTGTGAGATATGTTGATTTGATGGAATCTTCGATTGCTCAATCCCTTCATAAAGGTTATGAGAAAGAAAGATGGGAAATAAAAGGGTATGTTTATAAGAAAATATTTTGTTTATAATATGAATAATGAATATAAAATGAATATATGCTACTTGATTAAATACAGATTTAACTGCTTTATTAGAAACTGAAAGTTATGATAGTTCTAAATGTTATAAATTCCAGAAGTTTTTAATAATGTAAATTTAAATCAAGCTTCAAAAATTTTTTTATCAAGAACTTACTTAAAAAATAAATCGAGTTGCATAACTTTTCCAGCTGTTACAAGCTTTTATTTTAAAAAAATAACTTTTACATTATTAAGCAAAATAAATAAAATTGAGTGTGGTACCATCTATTATGAAATTTTGTCATAAAATCTTTTTGTATTTTTAGTTACTATAAAGTCACAAGTTTTTTACAACAAATGAAAGTTAAATTATTGACTCTCAAATAGCTTCTATAATATCTAATTTCTTAGTAAAATGACACCATTAGTAACAACTACTTTACTTATCATTTACAGTATATACTTGTAGCCGAGTAATAAATAACAGAATCCGGGGAAATGTTCAGTGTTGATAAATAAGTTTAATTTTCACAAAAATAACTAAAGTTCCGAAGAAGCAATCATTCGAACAATGAATTTACAAGATTAATTGGGACCGATCATAACAAATACAACGGATGGGTCCCCAAGTACCAACAAACAAAGAATCTATTCTATCTTAGGTCTAACTTAACTAATTTTTACAAATAACTGGGCCCAAAAGTAAAAGGGAAGATGTTAAGAATCATAGGATTATAAAAGTATTTATAGAAGGAGAAAGTTCAAAGGGGTGATTGGTGATGAAATAAAAAAGACCTCAGATTGTTCCGTCGTATGGATCTTCCTTCCGTACTCGTCAACACACATGTCTCCTTCCATCTCTCTCCCAAAATATGTCTTCTTTGTTCTCTTCAAATCTCCCTTCGTCCTCTGCCAGTAACCCCTCGACAGATCAGGTGTCACCCCCTTTTGTTTTATAACAGATCAGACCACATGGGTCAACTAACTACAGTGTGGTTAGGGAAACAGAAGCCGGAAGTACAGTTTTACCGCAGGAAGATGGTATAAGGAAAATAAAGAAAAGTAAATAACAAGGCTTAATAAAGCCACATACTCTCTTTGCTATGGTAATCAGTATCACAAAAAACCATATTGTCATCCCTGACTCATCATGATCGAGTGTATAAATTTTTATTTCAGGAGATTCAAAAATAATTAAATTATTTTAAAAATTAAATTTTATGCTGTAAATTTTAATCTAGATCTGTTAAGCATCAATTTGGAAAATGAACAATCTGTGATTTCTTCAAATATCAAGTATTCTACAGATATTATTAAAATTATTTCTGTTAAATGTTAAAATAATCTTGAAAAAAATTAACTATTATTATTAAGAACTTTGTTAGATTTATAGTAAATATAATTTTTTAACACTTTAAAAAGTCTAGGATTTATTAAATGTTTTTTGAGACTAAACTTATTAGGATGGCAACCTCAGATGTAAAACTGGAAGACATGTCACCAGTTACCAGTACATTGGTCATCAAGAAGAATCAAGAAATAAATCTGCCAAACAGTTAGAAAACAAAAAATCAAACAAATAACTTTTAACAAACTTTCCATGAATCACTTTAGACTGATTGTGTCAAATGGCAATTTTTGAAATGTACAGTATAGAAGCAGTGACTAGCATAGTCTAGGATTGTTTTTATTTACTATTGAACACAAGACTGTGTTATTATTAAAACACTTGGCATTTATCCACTTTATTCAGTTGATTATATTTAAGATTATATTATATATATAAGAATAGTAAATAAATACGAAAACACGGTTTCAAAAAACGAATCAACTATTGTTTTTATTCTTATAACCACTACAATATCATTTGAAATGGAGCTATCAAATCTCTACATAACATATTGCTTTGTCAGTGTTGTTCAGTACTGCTGAGGACTTTCCTAGCTCCCAAGATTGGTGACATGATTGTTGACTTCGTAGTGTATGTGAGCCATAAATAAGGACAACTTACATATTAATGTACAGGTAACCCCCATATAACACGGCACTTCTATAGCACATCACTTCTATAGCACGGATTCACTCTAACACAGTTTGGGAATTGGGTAAAACCCTCGTACTGTACAACATGAAATGTAATAAAGGGTGCATTCTTTTATACCTCCATGTAACTCTCACAAGCCTTCTAATTGTTTTCGTGCTACTTTGAATGCTCTTTCAACAAATAATCCATTTAATGGTTAAATTTTACAATTGGGACCCTTCTTTTGCCTCCAAAAGCTCATTTTAGAATTATAGATTCCTCCATCACAATACTATCAATAATGCAGGCACTGCCATCTTTCATCGTCGTTCCTAAATGCCTATAAATAGCAGCGCACTCACATTGCAGAGCAACTGCTATTAACGAACACACCCAAAAACTGTTATCAGTTGATGATGCTCATGCTGAGATCATCATATAGGATGAATAATCCTCTGGTAAAATATTTACTTAAATAATTAAGTATGAAAAAAATGAATAATAAATCCGATTTAAATAAGGATTTAACAGCATGTTTTTTAATTTTTGGAACCTAACCCCCTTTTCGCCCTAGATCTTTGTTTCGTATAACATGGATTCGCATAACATGGCAATTGTTTGGAACATAACTCCTGTGTTATACGGGGGTTACCTGTATGTGCTTCTGGCTCAGGCCAAAAGAAACAACAGAGGCTACACATGTTATCCATAATGAAACAACAGTGACATACTTGTATCAATTCTCTGAACACATTTTGTTGCATATATGGTAAATTCAGTGCAGTCAAATGACAACAACCAATTTCTAAACTGTTGAAAACAGCCTATATTTTTCATATCCTTCAGCAATAGGAAGATTCAACATGTCACAAAACTACTGCTCTGCTACATTATTTACTTATTTGCAAAGTAACTGACCATTGAAATACCAGAAGATAATGTATCTGAGTTGATAAACTATTATTATATATTATTATTTGTGAATTTTTCATTGCATTTACATATTTTCATATATGTGCAGCTTCTCTTGTTGTGCTTATGTGATGGAAATTTGTATGTTTGTGGAAAAACTAATGACATTTTTGGAATCAGCATGTATAAATTACAATGTTACATCTCTGTTACAAAAAGTTTTTTTTATTTTGTTAATTAGTTGCAAATATATTTTAAAGTAATAGATCAAATATTTTTATAATTGTTATGTGCAATTATGAATCAAAAAACTATGTAAATAACAAATAATCTTAAATTTCAGCCATGGTTGTGGTACTTCAGAAGATTTATTTTGGAAGTTAGATGCTTTACAAACATTTATTAGAGATCTTCATTGGCCAGATGAAGTATTTGCTAAACATTTAGAACAAAGGTTAAAACTTATGGCTTGTGATATGTTAGAATCATGTATAAATAGGTAAGTGAAATATTTTAAAATATTTATTATTACATTTTATGTCATACTGAAAAATAATTTGATCTATTTGCATTTTTAAAAATTACTTATTAAAATTTAATTATTGAAATTTTGAGTCTAATTATTTAATGTCTAATTAAATAATTAGACATTAAAGTTCTGTGTGTTATGAAATTTGTAATATTTTGTTTTATTATATGCATTCTTAGTGATGTTGATATTTAATTGTTTAAAAAAACTGAATACGCAAAATTTATCATATACTATAAATTATGTTTTATCACAATTCGTATTTACATAAAAAGTATTCAAACATTACACAACATTTTTTAAAAGATTCTTTAATTTTTTCACAAAAATTTACTTATACTATAACTTGTATGTATACATCAATATCTTGTTATTTGAATATAATACATTCCTGAAAACAGTTAAAATATTGGCAAATATTTTCCATTATTTTATATGGGAAAAATTCTAACTTTTTTCAAGTGTATCTAAATAAACCAACTAATTTTCCCAACTGACATTAAAACATTGCAAAAACTCAATTTATCTATCTATCCATGGTTTTAGCATGCTATTAAATTTAACAAATACTTATTGAGATCATTGAAGAATATGTTTGTAAGAAATAATGTAATGAGTAAATTTGTATAGTACCTGTTATGTTAGGAATTGTACATGAACTACATTTCTTTTACATATTATACACAGCAATGGAAATGTTGTAATAACTGTACACTTTAAATTAAAATATTAATGTATAAAAACCAGACAATATTGAAAATAAATGAGTAGTGAATACTGTAATGAACTAAGAATATATTGAATGAATACTAATGAATAAGATTGCATTGAAATTTGATGATAACAATCACTAAACTGCACAACTGTGATGGACCATTAAGACACACACTAGAAATGGACTTAATTCCTACTTGCCATTTTTAATAGCACAGTTTTCAAATTTTTTACAAATGTAACTGCAGAAAAATTTGTTATACCAGAATTACTCAATTTGGATATCACAATGGGTTAGTGTTGCCACCTTTTCAAAATCGCTGACCCAGATGGCAGGTGAGGATGCGTCAGGAACTTCTGTTCCTGTTCAGAACAGAACAGAAGTTCCTGACGCATGCACAATGTCATCTTGCAATGTGAAGAATAACATGCTAAATCAGTTACAGTTAGGGATTAGGGAGATTTGTGTAGGAGTAACGTAATTAACCTAAATTAAGAAAGAAGACGTACAGATTACTTAGCTCTATTGGAGATTGGAGATGTGTACCAATCGTACAAGCAAAAAAAAAAAATCGACAGGTTGAGCATGAAATTCCCGGACTGTCCAGGTGAAAACCAGATGGGTGATAACACTGCAATGGGTATTAAAGAATATCATTGTTTGTAGTAGGAACTTGAATATAGAGAGTTTAGTCATTAGGTTATTGTTGTATTTGTACTGCTAGTAATTTCACAAATTATCCAATCTATTGAGAGAAATTCTTAGTGAGATAACTTATAAATATGTAAATAGCTAAAAACAAGAGATTAAAGTTTATATTTAATAAGATGCTAAAAATTAGCAATATTAGCCAGATGTAATCAGTTACTTTTCTAACCACTTAAAAGAGATTTTGGACAAATAAACTAAATTGTTAAGTCCTTCAAATCTGACATTTACCCGAGTTCAAGAAAATCTGTGAATTAATTGTTTCTGAATAATTCTTGAACTCACGTAAACATCAGATTTGAAGGACATAACAATTTAGTTTATTCGTCTAAAACCCCTTTTAAGTGATTAGAAAAGTAATTTATATGAATTTCATTCTTTTTTTATTTTAATATATTTATATTAATGTTATATTACATATACAACCTGCATAAAACAAGACCATACTGTATATCAGCAGGTACTATTTAAACAAAACTCCATAAAAATTTTTGCTCCACTCCAAATAGTCCCAGATGATTGCTTAGACCAGGGGTTGCCAAACTTTTCTGATTGTCGACCCCCCTACAACTTTTTGAAACCTCACATTGACCCCCACCAAAAAGTTTGTGTTACAAGCAAAAACAACTTACTATTTTAATACATTTCTTTTAATTTTACATTTTTTACATTTATTGTATATATATGAAATACTAAAATTAAATGATCAGCAGCTTAAAAACAGCTGTAGAGGTGCTATATCGACCACTTTGGCGATCCTTGGCTTAGACACTTATTTGACCATTCACAATTAACTGAAAATATTCAGATGTGTTTAAAATGTTTTATTTATATTTTTACCTTAACACTCCTAGTACCTCTGAATCTGATTCTTATACATTATTCTGGTTGTCTTTTGGAGGTGATGAGGTGCTGGTATTTTTGTTCTAATTCTTTGAACATAGTTGTGTATGGTGTTCAAATATAATCAAATCTTTCCTTAGATTTAATTGCCGCATTAGAACAATTTATTTTACTTTCATTTCATCTTGAATAATTTTCTGATTTTCTAATTTTCTGAAATGTGCACTGTAGAAAATTACTTCTAATTTTTGAATCATTATTTTTAGTTCACAATGAATTTCATTATGAAAATAATCACATATGCATTTATAGTCAGAATTACTCCTGTGTATCCAAGGACTATAACCATTTGCTGTTTGCAAAAACATGAATCCATGTATATCAGTTTCATATAAAACAATATCCTACTATGTACATTAAGTATTATTCTATATTAAGTGATGTATTAAACAAGATTTGCATTTCACAATTCATTAACAATAATAATATATTGTGTTAACATTTTTATCATCATTTCTTTTACAGAACACTTCAGGCCTTTCAACAGTGGGAACGAAAAGGAAGTAGATGGATTAGCACTGATTATATAGTTCCTTCAGAGATGTGTGCCATGATCAACGTAGTATTAGAAGCAAAAAATCAGGTATCTAATAGTGTCAATTTAGTCAATTTAACAATTTTAATTAGATTAAAAAAATTAATTAAATATAATCATCTTAATGTTTCAGTCATTGAAATTGTGCACTGTGGATGGAGTTGACATGGTAATTTGCATTTCTCATTTGAATATACTAAAAGGTTTAGCATTTTACATTTCAAATATATTTCATATAATTTGTTCCAAATGTATTTTATTTTTTATAATCATGTTGATTTTTGCATTTCACAAGTCAAAATTTTTGAAATAATGTTTCATTACTTTCCAAGAGAGAAAAAAATATTATAAAATTTACACTTTATATTTTTTTCTGTGAAAAATTCTGTGTAAAATTTAGGTTATATGTATGCTTATTTTACTGATAATTTTAAAATCATTGTTATAAAACTACATATGTGATTTATATTTTTACACAAGCATCAATACCATGCAAAAATTGACCAATTGGTGGATGAGACGCTGAATTTAATGATGACTGGTCTTATAAATAAGGTATGTTTTATTAAAAAACTATTTAAATTTAACTTGATCTAAATATTTTCATATACTACCCCTGTATAACACGGAAGTTACATTCTAAAAAATTGCCATGTTATGCGAATTTGTGTTATACGAAACAAAGAACTAGTGTGAAAAGGGGAGTTACATTCCAAAAATTAAAAAACATGCTGTTAAATCCTTATTTAAGTCGGATTTATTATTCATTTTTTTCATAGGTAAAATACTTATTTATTATTTAAGTAAATATTTTACCAGAGGATTATTCATCCTATATGATGATCTCAGCATGACAATATCAACNATGTTGTGAAATTTCTGATAGTTGGATAATAAACCGTTTTATTGTAATTTGTCTTTTTAAATTATTTTGAGTCAATATTAAAATTTGGAAAAGGGGGATCCCTAGATCGGTAAAATAGGCAAATTTCCTCCTACAACTTTGGTTGTTGTTCGGGATACAGTTAAGGTTTTAACAAAGTTTCAGCAAATACATAATTAGCAAAAAAAAAAGTTGAAATAGAGTGATTAAACAAAAATTATTACAAATATCATAAATAACAGTTCACAAATGCATATATAGAAATATTTTTTGGAGGGGGGGAAATGGTCTTCACAATTTGAAATCGATCAAACTCGCAATGCTCGTATACACTCGCCCCATCTATCGTAGGATAAATGTACTATGCCAGAAACCTTCGCAGGAGTGTATTAAACAACTTTCCAAAGTTTCATGGCAATCAGATAAACGGTGTGGTAATGCATGAAGGACATACAGATAAATAGACAGACAGACAGCAGACAGACATACATTCATTTTTATATATATAGATAAGTAAGACAAAACCTTTCACACTTTGTTTCTAACAGTTTAATCAAACGTTTTTGGCCATTTTGAATGGCCTTCTTCAGGTACAATAAGGTCAGTTGGAACATCGGTTGCAGATCACAAGTTTGCTTTTAAAAACTTATCATATAGAAACATCCAGGCAATTGATTAAAATATACTTTATTGGCTAAAGGAGTGGCCATGCAATTCAGGCATTGTTGCCTGTCAGTTCTTTCCTTAATAAATAACCGATAAGATAAAATTAAACTTAAAATTCAAAATTTTTATGTTACTTAAATGTAAAATTATAAACTCAAAAGTAGTAAGGAAATAAAATCCTATACTATCTAAAATTATATTAATTTAAAATTTAAAAGATTAAAAAAATAAAAGTTTTAAACTAATATTTTTAAGTATAATTTCAAACCATAGTTTTATCTTACCAGATATTTATTAAGGAAAGGATGATAACAGGCAACAATGTCCAAAATGCATATCTATTTTAATCAATTGCCTAAATATTCCTTTATGATAATTTCTTTAAACAAACCTGTGTTTGATCTGAACAACTTTAATTAGAACAATAAGCTATTAAAGTGCCAATTAATATGAACAATTGGTACAATTGCAACATATGACATATGATTGGGAGTACGGCTTAAAGAACACAAGTATAACATCAAAAAAGGATCAAACACAACAGTTCTTTCCTAAATGGCTCTCAGACTCAAGGCTCAATAGTAAAATGGGATGAAGTGGATATTGTCAAACACTTGAACTCACAAACATTAGTGATGAGTGCTGATAAAATTGAAATTTATAAAAGCAAACTGGAAGAGGCATGTATAAATGCAAGGGATGCTGAAGGCCTACCATTGCTTGGAAGTATATAATCAAAAAGTTTTCCATGAACTCCTAATTTATGCCTTAGTTTATAATTTCATTTTTATGAAAGTACCTTAATAATTTCTATTAATGTTTGTTTAAGGTATTATAATAATAAAAATAAAAATCCGGTAATATCTGATTTGGTTTTTCTTTTATATTTATATCTATACATATATAATTTTTTGTTATTTTCTTATTTTCTGTTATTGGTTTTTTATTTAAATTTACATAATTCTATTTTTGGAACGTCGATGTTCTAATCTTCTGGTTTAACCTGTGTATGGCCTATTGAATAGGATGAAAACGTTATGTTGCTGAGATAATTTATTGAAAACAAACTAAGTGTGTTTTGATAGTCGAATAATTATTTACTGAGTACGTTCTGTTAAATAAATAATTATTAGTAAAATTTATTTTTCACTTTTTTTTATTTATTGATATTATAAATCAATGGTGCCCAAACTTTTCAATTGGCATAAGTCATAAGAAGGCAGGCTAGAAATATTTTTTGTGTATATAGAATATACACCAAATGTAGGAGGCCTATTTCTATCATTTATAAGTGGTGTGTCAAATATGCTTGCCGGTCAGATTAATGTATGACAAGAGCCTTAGTTTGGGCACCATCATTATTAGTAGTAAATGTTCTTATAAATTCTTATAAACTTTTTATTTATAGCTTACCAGTGTATTAGAAGCAACATTAAACAAGTTATCTCGTTATGATGAAGGCAGCCTCTTAGCACCGATTTTGTCTTTAACGGTAATTAATATTATGTTATCACTGTATAATAATAATTAAATCTGTCAATATATGTTCTCTATTGGAAACTGTTACTTTTATCCATTCAAATAAATATAACTTAAATTATAAAATCAGGATTTCATATAGACTTGTCTACAAAATAGCTAATGTTATAAGCTTTTTGTAGTAAAAGCACTTTCACCTATTTTATTAAAGCTTCATCACTCATAGCTGAGCAGAATATTTGACTAAACTTCCAAAAATATTCTAGAAATGTTCATTTTGGAATACAAATTTTACATATTTAAAGCAAAAACTTATACAAAATTTACTTTTTGTATATTTTTTTGCTTTTATTCTATTTATTTGTGCATTTTATTATATTTATTTTACTTAAATATAATAAAATGCACAAATAAATAGAATTAAGTATTTATTTAAACAATTTATTTATTAAATAACAATTTACTATATAACAATTTATTAAAACAATTTAAACGGAAATTAAGTGTAAGCCTTTTTAAGAGAAAATGACATCCTGGTGTTAGTAGATGGGTTGGTTTATAGGACTGTTTTCGAGGATGAACAAGGTTTCAAGCAGGAATAATGTGTATATGTTGCCTGTCCTACCTATCTGTTCCATGATCCATGAAAATTATGATGTAAAACCAAGTCTGCTAATTTCCTTTTTTGCAAAAATGTGTTTTGTTCTGCAATTCTGTGTTGAAGTTCTGTGTGAAGTTGCACATAATATAGCATAACATTATAAAATCCCTATTTCTTCTGACAGTGTTGGTGATAATAATACGAAATGTTTCTATGCTACCAAAATAAACATTTTTGCCAATGAAAAACATTTTTACTTTCCTAGCTCTGTTATATACAAGGTGTGGATAGAAAATAATGAGAATGAAGCTGGAACTTTAAATCTTGAGTAGTACACTCACTTTAGTTGTATTCCCCTTCAATGTATGATCCTTCTGCTTCCATATAATGCTGCATTCAAACTTTCACTGATCATAACAGTGCTGCAGGTTATGCAGAAGCTCCATCGTTTTTTTCTTGACAGCAGAAACTGAATCAAAACAGTGTCCTTTCAGAGCAGATTCTCTTCAGATTTAAGGGAAAAGGTAAAAGTCACTTGGAGCTAGGTCAGGCAAGTACGGTGAGTGTTCAAGTAGTGTGACTCCCTTCTTGGCCAAAAACTGCTTCATTGACAGAGCAGAATGGGTTGTCATGATAGAGGATAAACCATTTTGCCACAAGTGTCACTGCTTTCTTCTGACCCTTTTCTGCAAAGATTCCAGAACTTCTTTGTAGTAGTATTGGTTTACAATTTGTTCCACTTTTCACATGTTTTCCTCAGTTTTTGATGTGCTGCACTGTCCAGAACATACATCTTTCACATCCTCTCATCCCTCAGAAAATCTCCTGTGCCACTCAAACACATATGCACGAGAAAGACATGTGTCTCTGTATGCTTCACATAGCAGGTGCAAAGATTCAGTGGCAGTTTTTTCAATTTCACCAAAAATTTCAGGGTTTATATGCTGCTCCTCTTTCAAGCTGACCATTTTTCTGATGAATGCTAAAAACACATCCACTTGTAGCAGGCACTCACAGCAATCTAATAGCAGTGGTAAGATGAGACTTGCTGTGCTTGTTCTAACTTGTTCAAAGTTGTTTACCCACCCACTCACTTCAGCCCACATGCAACTAGCGTGTAAGCAATCACAGTTCATTATTTTCTAGCAACACCATGTATAATGGAAGGAAAGTATGGTGATTCAGTCAAAAAATATCCTCCCAAAATATGTACATTTTTGGACTTTAGATGGGATCTTGAAATGTCAAGAAATGCAAAAATAATTTGCAGGGTTTTTATTTATATGTATGGATATTAGGTGTGGGGGCATGATTTTGTTTACCCTCTTTGAAGCTTAATGACTCCTGTGCTTTTTGTCAAAAATTTCTGAAATTTTGCACGGAGGTTTGTATATTAGGAGGATTGATGCTATTAAATTTTGATGGTTAAAGATCAAGTAATGGGGAGATAAAGGGGAGTTGTTTGTCATATCTTGAGTAGGGTTGGACTTAAATGACAATTTTAGTCATTATTAGCATTTACAACTTTTTATAAAACTCATCCCTACCCTTAAAATTAAGTTTTTTTTGCCATTTTATAATAATTATAAAGTAGAAAAAGTTTTTAAATAAAATATGATAACAGATGGCACCACACACAGTTTTAAATGTTGCTGAGAAAGTTAAGCTTGTTGCTGATTTTTTAAATTTATAATCTTAGTATAAACTGTTGTCGGAAAATCATAAGCTAGTAGCTGCACTTGATATAAAATAAGCTATATCAAAATTTATCATAAATTTGTATGATAATAGAATATTCATTAAAAGTGGAAAATCTGGCAAGAAGCAATATGCTTGAAATATAAATTATATTTCATTTTATAAATATTTTCATATTCCTAAAATTGCGTAGAAAAAAAAACCTTTAAAATTTTATCTAGCAACATTTAATAAGAAAATGATGAGTTGAAAGACCAAGAAAAAGAATGTCATATTATATGTTATAGCCTTATAATATGATGATAAATGGAGGTTAACTTTACATTAAAGTAATATCCAAATGTAATTAAAATACATTTTTGNTAGATGTAGTCAATATAATGTGAATCATATATATATACATTCAACTCACTTCCTATGAAAAGGAGTTCTGATTTATCTTTATAAAAACATTTTGTTTTTATTTTTATTGTTTGTTTTAACATTTCTGTTTGTATTGACATAATTAATCTAACAATCAGCTGACAAGGTATATAAATTTATTCTGTTTAGTATCGGCAAGGCATGTCAAGTTCTGGCAGAGAAGTAGGATTAGCGTATATTAATTTTGCTCGTAATAGTATGGAGCAATTACGTCAAAAAGTGACTGATGAACTGTGGGTATTAAGTTTATTTGAGGTATGTTATGTTATTCAAATTATAATAATAATAATTAAAAATTTAATATGATTGCATTAGTTAACCATCTTACTAGATAGTTAAGTAGCAGAGTTAAGTAACAAAAAATGTTTATTTCAAAGTTTTTAAGAAGTAAAACTAGTTCTATAAACTACATCAAATAATAACATTTATAGGAGTTTAGAATTCACTAAGTTTTGTGAATGAATTTTAGGAGAAAAACATGTAGAGGGGCAGTTATAAGGGATTATTGATAAATTTTTAGATGAGACAGTTAATTCCAAATTCCATCTTATCCACTTTTTAAATTTTTGTACCACCTGTGCTATCTGATTACTAGTGTAAAGAACTGTTTTAATTAAAAAAATAAGCTTACAGCATTCTGCATGTTATTTATAAACCAATATTGGCATTGTCAAATTTAAAGCTTTAAACTGATACTGAAAATTAAGCTTTAAACTTAATTTTCAGTATCAGTTTAAAGCTTTAAACTTAATACTGAAAATTAAGTGAAAGTGAATAAGATAGGTTTTGGAATGATGTGCTTCAAGTATAATATATGTAAAAGTATTGCTATATTTAGTATTTCATTCCTATTTTCAACCAAATAATGCTTTAATGGAGTTTAAATTATACTTTGAATATTAGTAATTTCAGACTAGTACAGTGTTTCCCAAAGTGGGGCAATTCAAAAATAGACTTGTCCAGAGTTTAAGTTAACCGTATAGCCGCTGTATATGTTAGGGGGACATAAGAATTTTAGAAAGGCTTGGTGGGGCATAGCACAAAAAAGGTTGGAAAACACTGGGCTAGTAGCCTATCTTCAAATACCTGTAAAAACAGAAAATTCAAACTGGAAAAAACTTTTTTTTTTTTAGTATTTGAAGATAGACTACTGGCCTGAAACTGCTAATTCTCATAAAATGTAATCTAAACTCCATTAAAGCATTATTTGGTTATTTGTTCATAAGAATGGAGTAATTTTATTTTTTCAAATGAAATTATCAACGTGTCAGATATTAAATATGAATATACAATTTTATTTTTAAGCAATGGTATGCATCTCAAATGCAAATGTTATGTACTTGGTTGTCAGAACGTATCGACCGTGGTCTTCATTCTTTTCAATTATCAGCTCTATCTCATATTGGCAAGGTAATGTTCTCATTTATATTTTTAAAATCAATTTTGTGTTATTAATATGTATGATTTAATGATGATAGCTTTTTTAAACAAAACTTTTTAAAATTTTATTAACTACTATAATTTTAAAACTTATTGAATGACATCTTACTCTAAATATCTTTGTTTTGCTAATTTACTTTTAAAACAAAGTACATTTGCACCTGAAAAAAAACAGATACTATTAATTATAGTTGTAGTGTAATTAAAACATATTTTTCATTTATATTTCCTACTGCTCTTAGACCTTGGTTTTTATTCAAACTTTAAAAAAACTACTTTTTCAAAAAGATTGCTGATCCTAGACATAGAAAAAAACATATATATTTATTTTTTTACAAGAATATCATTCTGGCTTATAGTTGTTTTTATATAAAAATAAAACATGCAACTCCTGCATAATTTAAATCTTATTCCAGGTTGATCTTATTATGTATCTGTACATTCTGAATTAGTTAATATTAATTTTCTGACTACTAAATTTTATACAAAGTTTGAGTTTGGATCAGTATCAATACATTGGGGTTAGGTATGTTGATATATGGATTGTTTTATCTGTGATTATGGAATGATCACAGTATGACTGTATGAGGAGTATTTGTAGTATGGTTCCTGGGTATTTAAAAGTTTGTGTTTCTGTGCAACCTTTTGATATATTTGCTATTTGGTTATATTAATGTAATTAGTCAGTTTGTGTTAAAAGCTTTAACCTAATGTGATATGTTGTAGAGTCTTACATATAATGTGGCATTTCCTAAAAGTGTCATCTGTGTGTTTTGTCTTTTAAATGTGGTTTCTGTTCTTTCTTATATTTATAACTGCCTCATAGGGCACTCATGAACCCTTCCATCTCTCCAAGATAGCATCCATGAGTCAGCAGTTTGATGCAGTTCTGTCAATATGATCCTGGCTGAGATTGTTGGGATGCCTACCGTGAAGGTCCTTCCAAACCTAAAATTTATTATTATTATTATAAATTTACAGCCTATCCAACAAAAGACAAACTTTTCAAAGTCATTTTTGATAATTGTCAATGAGACTGACTAACCACTTAAGACATGAAACTTGGTAATTATAATGCTGGTAGGCTCTCTTGTTCTTTTCATTGTTATAAAGTAAATTTCCAGAGCTTCTGAAAATGAAATTTTCTCATCAGTTAATTCAATTAAACTTACAGATAATGTTGCCTTCTCTTGCTACATTATTTTTTTTTTTAGTGTTAGTTTTTCTGAAATTGTTAGAATTATTATAGAACTGAGAAATGATAATAAATTGCAATAACAATAAAAATACAGGTGAAAGAAAAACAACTAAGTATTTTCACTAGTACATTGTTCCTAGACTACAAATTGCATTCATTATATGATCCTGAATTCATTGAATTCAAAATTCATAAATATTAAAAGTATTTAAAAACATTAATTTTCATATGAAACTGCCAGTTTATTTAAAAGCTTTTAGTATCATAGATATAATAAATGTATTAATATATAATCTGATACTTTTAAAGATAAAATATATTAGAAATTTATGAACTATTAAAATAAATCCTATTTTGGGCTTTAATTAAATAAGAGGGCAAATATATTTCATTATTATATTTGTTTATTTATAAATTCATCATTTCTTTCCAGAAATTATATTCTGATTTTGAGTTACAAGGAATTGAAGAAGAAAAATTAAATTCCAAAATTTATCAAACTATTAGTAGTCGTTTACAATTGGAAAATGCAACGGCATCTGTATCAGAAGCTGCAAACCGAGAGAAAGAAGATTCAGAGTAGGCAAAATATATTTAAAACAGAAAAATTTTAATTTTATGAAATTTCCAATAATATTATGCTTTGTTTATATAAATATAATATAAATTATGCTATTTGTTTTGTTACATTTTATATCAAAAGCTGTTATTATAATTTCAGCATAAATAATATGAAATAGTTAAAAGTGAGTATATTAAATGATTCCAAATTATCTGTTTTCATTTATTACTGAATATATAGTAACTCTTATATTTTAAAAATATAATTCATTCATGATTATAAGTAATCTTTAATAATTTATTGAATTTAATATACATGCATACATTAAAACATTTATAAATATAAATTGGAAAAAAACATTGGATAAATCATTTTTTGAGTTTTCTGAAACATAAGAACCAGCATAAAAAGCAAAACAAAAGATCATAAATATTATGCAGAATTGACCCAACTACTCGTTAAATATGATGACATAGAATGACCTCACAAATTTAACAAATTGTTAAGATTAAAAATTATTTTTAATTTAATTTTTGTGATCACTTGCAGTTTTTTTACAGATTGCATGCATAAGGCAGTAATTTTTCACATGTAATTATATTTTACCTGATTGCTATTCTGAAAAATCCTATAATGTGATCTCTGCATATGCTAAATTTCAGTGTCATACATTGTTTAGTTTACAAGATAGTGTTTTGTTTACAGAGCAATGTTCCTGACCAGGTTCCCACAGGGAGCTCTTCAAACTTTGCAATAGAATGGGCTAGTGTAAAACAAGTTCACCTGGAAATAAATGATGGGAGGGTTGAGATATTTCTTAGAGAAAAATCATTTTCTGGTCTTTCTATTTTTTGAAGGCATAAAATGAAGCCACAAAAACATTTAAATTGTTGAAGATCATAGCACTCCAGGCTATCTTACAGAGCCAAGCATTCAGGGTCATAGCAAGTTGCAGACCACCATGTCATTATGTCTTGCATAGCTGACAAACATGCATGATGTTCTTACAGTAATCATGTCATTAAAAATGGAATCAGATTATCATAATATCAGAGAGAAAACTTGCCACCTTATGCTTGCAATTATGTGATTGCTTGCATAAGGCAGCAATTTTCCACAACAGTTTTTTGAAGGTTTAATAAGTGTAAAAAATTTTTCAGCTGAAATTTTTACATAAATGGATAGCATGTAAAATGAGGATGTTATAGAAGCACAGCTATATAAGTCATTTTGGTGGAAAATGCCCATGAAGAAGCTAGTAGTTGTGGAAGATTGCTGCTATATATAGTAATACTAGGAGTATTTTTCAGTTCTGGAATACTTTGAAGCAGGGCTGTGGAGTCGCGTAAAAATCTACCGACTCCAACTCCTACTCTGACTCCAACTTTTCCTTATCATCCAACTCCGACTCCGACTCAACAGCCCTGCCAGGGCTGTGGAGTCGTGTAAAAATCTACCGACTCCAACTCCGACTCTGACTTTTTCTTACCATCCAACTCCGATTCCACAGCCCTGCTTTGAAGTGAAAAATACATGAGAACATTCCAATACTTTACAGAACTATTGATTACAGACTTTCGACTGACAATTAATTTATTTTTGAATACTACTTTATTTTACAGATGTTGAGAAGAATTAGTTATATAATTGAAGTAGGAGAGAGAGGGAAATTATAATTAAAGTTCAAAAATTAATTTAAAGAAATGCAAATAAGATTGCTGCAAATTAATATATTATCATCAAATTTATAATAATTTTCTTCTTGGTCAACAGATTTATAATATTTAAGAAAAGCAAATTACAATAAATAACTTATGATTACTATATATTTTATAATAAATGGAAATTTTATAACTGGTGGTGGAATCTATGTAGAAATTTGAATATTTTACAAGTTAAAATATCTTTAATGCCAAAATTATTCTATATATTATTATTATTAATAATTTATGTTTATTTTACTTAAGAGATTATCCAGAAACTGGTATTGAAGAAGGAGTTCCCAAAGCAAGAGTAGCATCCATTAGCCAAGAAGAAGGTGCAGAGGGATACGTCAGCAGCATTAAAAATGCTACGCAAAATGTTGTTGGACGTATAACTACCATTGGCCGTGGAATGGGTGGCTTTGCAAATAAACTTTCGGGAGGTTTTCTGAATTTTTAATTCTTTAAGTACTTCTAACATGCAGCACAATTCTGCAAATTCAATAATTGATAGTCACCAAACCAATCTTGCTCATATTTATTTATGTATAAAAACCAAATAGATTGAGAGCAAGTTTCCAAACAGCATACCGATTTGTTATCAAAACGATTCTGAAACATTAAATAAAGGTTAGTCAAAAAAGCAATTTAAAAAAATTATTAAATTCCACAACCTATGTTTAATTATCTGTCTAGTCATTGAAAGGTTATTAATTTTTAGATAAAAGTCAAAACTATTTAAATGATAATTTAAATAATAAGAGAGATATTGTAAAGACTATGACAGTTTCCACAAGTGTGAAATTTTGCAGATCAGTATTAGCAAATAAATTCTATTAACAGTCAGGGAAGATTTGCTAGTCACTATGCATTTACATCCAATGTCCTCTACATTCCATGTATTCTGATCTCATCGAACATTTATGTGAAAGTCACTGCTGTATTCAGCCATCAGTTGTGTAAATTCCAATAGTGATAAAAAAAAAAAAAAGAAAATACTATGCTGTAGATAGAATCAAAACTCTAGTCATTTTTTTTCTTTATTTATGTTAATACATTTTAACTAAGATCTCAATTTTTCTTTTCCATAGCCATCTACTCTGGTTAGATGTATCTTAAATAAAAGATAACAACAATAATCCATTCTTCTGTATAATAAACTAACAATAAAATTTTAAATTTGACAATTCCATTTGATAATTAAAGGAGGAGGAAGTATTTTAGGCTCATATTTGTTATGCCATCCACATACTGTTATGTATATTAAATTGTGATTCTTTTATATAGATGTAGTCAATATAATGTGAATCATATATATATACATTCAACTCACTTCCTATGAAAAGGAGTTCTGATTTATCTTTATAAAAACATTTTGTTTTTATAGATCTAGTCATATTTCTTTTTATTATATTAAATTGATAATTAACATAATTCATTAACAGTTAAATTTATATAAATTGACATTAATTTTCTCTCTTAATGATATTAATTATAAAAATATACCAAGTCTATTCTTTATTGATGTATAATTGAATGAATTTTCCTCAAAATGTATGTCTTAATTATTTAAAATATATATATATATTAAAAAAAAAGGTGCTGAAATCAGCAATTTGAAACAACGAAAATTAATTATAATGTTGACCATTCTGCAAATTAAAACTGCTGGATAAACAGCAGACAACTTCATCTGCAATACTGTGCTTGTTCTTCACCAGATCTTGTATCGGTCTTTCTTGCATTACATAGTTGTTTATTAATGTGTTTTCTAATATATGTAAATTATCTATGGTCTGTAGCAAATTCTACATAATTAGATCACTCCTATCTGTTGAATCATATAGTGTATCACTTTTTGAAACAAATATGATAATTTAAAAAAAATCAAAGAACTTTAGAATGATATGTATAATATATATTATATATATATATAAATATATAATTTAAAAATCAGGACTAAGATTTAGTTTGATTGAATGTCAAAGTCTCCAAGCAACAAAAAACATAGGATTGATAAATTTGATTAATATATATAACAGTATAATTAACATAGTTACAGCATGTGAAGATTATACTGTTCGGTATATATACTATCGAAATTAACAAATTAGTGATAAATTCTAGATAAAATATATTAAATTGGAGACTACTAGATTAAAGTAATCACTTGTGGACATAAATAATAATACCACAATACATCATTATACTGATTCAAATAATTCAAAATACATATTTTTCCCCAGAGAGTTTACAGAAGAAAAAATATATTATATATATATATATATATATTTAAAATTTCTATACTTAATAATTTTATTGTTAAATCAGGAATAATATCAGGTACTTTTTGTTTTTAGTACTTGTATTTATATGTAAAATATTTTCTCTCACCATTAAAAGTTTTAATATATAAATAATGTAAATAGTAAGATTATGAAACTTGAAATTTATTTACATTTGTGGAATCTGCCAACATTTAAGTATGATATATTGAGTATTTTCTAATTTTGTTTCTTTGTACGCAGGGTTTCAGCTTGAGATTGTTATATCAGATGATGAACTTGCCTTCTTTCGATATTGCAATAAGATATAAACTATATAAAACTATGCAATTAAATTTGTCATTTAATATAATAATAATAAACGACGATAATTTATTTGCGTAATTATTAGTTTTTAATATATACATATACATATATACAGTAAAGTATGACTATGAAATTTTTTTGACAATACTGCTTAGTCTAAAGTTTGCTGAAACTCTGCATTATTACATTTTAGTTTGCTTTTTATTTAACTTGTAAATGCATTTATATTAAGTTTTAATATATTTTATGAAATATTAATCAATTTGGTGTGATATTTTAAATAATAAAATATTTAATATACAAATTGGTGTACGGAATATTGAGTTATATACTTTTAAGATATGAAATTTACTGCTTTTTTATGTTAAATATTCTGGTTGAGTTTGAAATATCCTTATCATACAATAATTTGTAAAAGTATTGTAAAGGCATTTATGGTTTGAAAGTGTCTTAAATGATATATATCATAATAAAGCTAAAAGCATGACTTGAGATCAAAACTTTTTATTGTATGTACACTCTTGTTATACTATGGTGAGAATTTTACATTCTGTTCAGCGGTTACAAACCATTGACACGGTGTCATATTTTTCACCATCAACTAAAGATCTGAGAGATTCTATTGTGGAATACGACAACCACATATTGATGCATTTGTTATGATTGTATTTAATGTTCAGATGGCAGTTAACAAATGTATTAAATTTCCAAACAACTCTAGGAATAAAGGTGTGTCTTGAAGCAGTTTGTGTTTGGAATTTTATTTACATTATCAGGGGAAAAAATGATAATTATATTTTAAAATTTGCACTAATAATAATACAGTAGATTTTTTTTTTAAATTTATTAGCATTTTCTATTGGATATATACTATGGTGCTAAAATTAAATTAATAATAATTTCTTTGAAGTAAATTTGGTTTCTGCTTCAGGATAAAACAAAATGCAGCATGTGATGATGTGGTTTTAATTACAGTTAAATGAATGAGTTTAAGAATTGCATTTTAAATGTGTAATACAGTAGAGCATTGATTAACTGACCGCGTTCTAGTCGGCAAATTCAAATGTCCGCTAGTGATGTGGCGTTACAATATTTGGCTATATCTTGGCTACTTTATTATTATTTTTACGTGTTTTAGCTGGCAACACTGGATCAACCATGAAAGGGAGCCAGTATTTAAACGAGGCTTAATTTTCTAATTTTTAACGATACAATAGTGACAATTATTTTTTTAAAAAATTTGATAGGCTTAACATGGAGGAAAATTCAACGCGAAGTAGGTTAATAGCGATATACTAATATACTAATTACATGGGATATAATAATATACTACACTAATAATGGATTTTTTCATATTTTTCGGTTATCCGACCAGCCCCAGTCCCCAATTGAGTCGGATAATCGATGCTCTACTGTATATTGTTGAATCTGTCTCATACTTTCACCAATCCTCTTATAATCAAGAATCTTTCGGAAAAGTCATAGATAAAATAAAATTTGTAAATATTGTAACAAATACATTAAATGAAACCAAATTGTCATAATGTTGAATTTGAAATCATTTAGCCAAAAATTAAAGGAAATTAACAATTAAAATTTTCTGTCACCCAGAAATTATATATTTTTAATATAAATTATCCTAAAAACTTCTAAAATTTCTAAATAGGGTCAATGTGGATGAATATTAGACACACTTCAAAACTTTTGCAACAGCATTTGTTAAGATCAGAATTTTACAAAGAGAAATACACAATGTCTTCAGATAGTGTTAAAATCTAATGGAGTATTCATCTTTTCTATACGTATGGGAAATGTTGAGCATAAAATATGAGACAGGGAAAAAAATTTTATCTTTTGAAATAAAAATATGAGACACCATTATATCACCATATCACCTATGCTAACAGGGACATTAATAATGAGATACTACTGGTTAATCTCTAGAATGGTATTAAATAAATGAAATTCAGGACCCCAGATATGGAAGCCTTAGGGACAGAGGCCCCGATTACTTATAAGAATTTCCTGTGCAAACTGGAAGTTACGTTATTTCAATTCAAAAAGTTTCTCCTGAAAGGAGTGAGATAGATGACCAGCACAACTTCATTGCTAATGGGAAAAGTATGATGTATAGTGCAAGCCACTACTTATTTTAGGTGGAGAGCATGTATTTTAAATTGAATAAAAACATGATTAAAAATTGCAGCCAGCATTGTGATCATATCACAATAAATAATTGCTTGTTATATTTTAAATTATTTTCTTTTGAAACAATTTGAGACTAAATGTTGATCTAATATATTACATACTCTGAGTGGAACAGAGACCAAGACCAATTAAAATTGTCCTTTATTGAAAACAATGCATTTCAGATTGGAACTGTATAATTCTTTCTAGCCTGAAGAGGGATTGGCACAATTGTTATATTTATATACACAAGTGACAAAGGATGAGCTCCCTTATAGGATAACAAACTGATAAATTGTAATATAACAAAGCATATAGATTTATACACTGTTGATGTTTGAAGTGTCTAAAGTGCCTAATTATATCAATTAAAATTTGAATTGGTGTGTAAAAAATGGAAGAAAATTAAATGCAAGACATTCATTAAAAATCATATCTGCAAGGTTTTTCTATATGAGTTTTATACTTGAATCCTGTAATAATATGATATGAAGCCATAGTTAATAATTTCTCGGACTAAGTATGCAAAAGTAAGTGAACATAACTTTCATTTAAACACATCCTTTTTCAACATACTGTAAGATAATTCCCCTAGGCTATGGATGCACTTTTGTCATCTTTTGTACCGCTGCTGAAAACATTTCCAGAAGACATTTTTCAAACTTCGCTGGAATGCCACCTTTGAAACCTCGATGGTTCCACCCAAACAGCAAAGCACACCTTTGAGATATGGTAGGAGAAAAAAGCTGCAGTGTGAAACATCTGTACACTGGGGCAGATGATGAAAAATTGGATGTTATGAGGTAACATCCAAATTTAGTGAACAACAATGGCATGAAGATGCACCAGCATATTGCTGCATCCTTGTCAAACAGAAGATAGTTACACTTTACAATCAACAGAAAATGATTAATAAAAATAAAAAAAGTAATAAAGTTAGAAGTTGGCGTAGATGTCTTGAAATGGTTATCAATTGAATAGGGATCATCATGTTATAAATGCCCTAGTTTTCACATCTTTTTAAGAGCTTTCTCTTATTTTGAATGCATCTAACTTAACAATGTATGATTGTTTATATTGTTGCTTTATAAATGAAACATCAAAAATAATATACATAAGCAATACTTGTGGTCTTAAAGAATCAGATTATAAATGCAATTGTATTACTGTGAGTGTAATTATATATAACATCAACAAGAACATAATTGCCAAAAAATTGCCGTGTTATGCGAATCTGTGTTATACGAAACAAAGAACTAATACGAAAAGGAGGGTTAGGTTCCAAAAATTAAAAAACATGCTAGTATATTTTCGTAATTAAGATAAATATCTTCATTAAAATTTTTTTAAGTGATACATATTAATATAAATTAAACAATGTTTTCTTCGTCATCACTAAAAACACTATTAATTAACCGAGAGCGTTTTCTTTTTGGCAAGTTATCCTTATCCTCTGAGCATTTTTCTGCATTATCTTCAGATCCATGCTTTACCTTTTGCAAAAAGTATGTAATTTTAGATTGCTTGCTTCTAGTTAAAAGGTCTTTATAAATTTCCTTATATGATGCTAAGCACTTATGAAGAATAAAGCAAGTATGGAATAAGGGAAAAACATTCGGCAACATCAGAAGCGAAAGCGAAAGCGTCGCGATCTGCAACATTGAAACAAGTTTCGAGAAGGACCACATATATCGATAGAAGGCGAGAAGAGAAAATTTACATACTTAAGTACTAATAGTTCACGAAAATAATAATTTTTGTGAACTATTATTACTAAGTATGTAAAAATTTATTACATTTCCCGTTGTACGAGGGTTTTACCCAATTCTCGAACCGTGTCAGAGTGAATCCGTGCTATAAAAGTACTGTGTTATACGGGGGATGGTACCAATTCTCAAACCGTGTTAGAGTGAATCCATGCTATAGAAGTGCCATGTTATACGGGGGTTACCTGTACTCTAATTTACTGTGAATGTTACTTATCATTAAATACATGAACTATTAGAAAATAAATACATAAATTTTAAGCATGTGAACAAAAAATATAAGTTCTTATAATTAAAAATCTTTGTCTTAAAATAAATTATTATTAGACAAAATGATTAGAATGATTTTTAAATATTAATTTTTAATTATGATTACTATACTGTATTTACTCGCATATAAGACAAAGTTTTTATTCATTTATCACAGCTTCAAATTCCTAGGTCGTCCTATATGCACGAGCAAAAAGATGAATAGCAATGGGAAAAGCAAAGCTTTTGAATTGAATTCCAAATTGAAATTCAATTCAAAAGCTTTGAAATTGAAATTCCAAAATCACATGGGAGCACGATATAAGTTTTAATCCA
Organism: Centruroides sculpturatus; assembly: GCF_000671375.1. NCBI lineage: Eukaryota > Metazoa > Arthropoda > Arachnida > Scorpiones > Buthidae > Centruroides > Centruroides sculpturatus. The sequence goes on from NW_019384399.1 coordinate 787,426, forward strand.
TTTCCATGTGAAAACAGATGATTATTTGGAAATCAGAATTTAGAGAAACTCATAAGTGTAATACAAAGAGTGGATTTGACTGTTAAGAATTGGCAAAAAAAGGTTCCTGATTTTCCAGCTTTACATGAACAAATTATGTTTTCGCTTTTACATTTTTCCTTATGCCAGTAATTTTTGCATAGACAATGTGTGCATTTACATTCATTTGATATTTTACTTGTAATTAAATGAAATAAAAGTAGAATTGTATTAATAAATCCAATTTTCTTTATTTTGATCTTTAAAGTCACACCTCGTCCTGTATGTGAAGTCATCTTATATGTCAGTAAATACGGTATATTTGTCCTTAGCAAAATATTATATTTTTAGGGCATTTTCATCTTATCAAAAAATAACAATGTTTTAATGAAATTCTGATACTGGTTACACAATGTACAGTATTTTACAATTGAAGATATTTCAAATTTCTTAAAATTTAGTTTTAAAAAAAACTGATAATTCTCTTGAGAATTATGTAATACATTCATTACAAAATTATTCAAAATTAACTTAAATTAAATGTGCACATTTAATAAATAAGTTTCAATATTCTATTTTCTTCAAAATATGTAGCACAATATTTTACATCCAGTTATATAGATGAATCAATTGCCTCTGTATTAAAAATCTCATAATGATCTTAATAAACAAATTATATGATAAGAATATAAACATTGCTACAATGTTTCAATGTTTATAATAATGACCTTGCTTTGGACTAGAATCTGATCGTAAAAAACAGTAAAAATATCCTTGAATCGGCTTGATTTAAATATGTTATATACCGACAGACAAAAATGCATTTTTAGTAATTTTATTACATTGCATCAAAATGAAATCGATGAGCTTCTTGCAGTTTTTCTCTACGATCTTCCCTCTTCTCTTTCCAGTGAAGTAAACCAATTATAGTACAGATAACAATACATGTTCCTACAAGAGCCAGCAAAGTTAAAATAACTAGTCTGCTGGGAGTAACAAATAGTTTATTTACCCATTTTTTTGGATTTTCTGGAGGATGTGGAATTATCACCATTTGAGAATTTGGTATTATTTGATTCCATTCGTGCTTACGAACATTATCGTTAGAAAATCCTGGAATGGTCACGTATAATTTATCGACAAAGTTTGGAGTCTCTCCTAAACCAAAAACGCTATAAGGCAGCTGAAGAGAAAAATACGCAGACTGATGTAACTGAACTGAGGAACTTCTTCGTTTACTACTGTCTGAATCAGTAGTGTAATATTTAATAAATGGTCCAGGATAATTAGTTCCATAAGGAATATTTCCGTCGACACAGTCGACATAACACAAACCGTTCAAGACCAACACTTTGATAAAATAAGCATCATAACTAACAATATTTTCTATGGCACTTATTTGCCATTTGTTATTATTTTGACTTACTAAAAGAATATCCATTTTTCCATTTTGAAATATATCGTAAAACGTTGCTATCTGTACATTATTATTCGAATGATCCAAGTCAGCTAAGGTCCAATCTGCATGCAGAGTTCTACCAAACGGACACGTAGAACATTCTTTGTTTATTAAAAGAATTGCTTTTGATATATTTGTTACTTTCGACTGAACGATACCTAAAAAATCTGGATACCCATCCATGTTGAAATCTGCCATTCTCAACACGATCGGAAAAGTAGATTTTTCCAACACAGTTCTACCCAACGGCCCAAATCCCCAAGTGGCATTGTCTCTCTGGAAATCCGAAAACAGCGTTTCCCAATCCTCTTTCGTCTCGTCCCAAACCATTATCGACGAAGAAAAACACGAGGGATCCTTGCAGACGGGCAGTATCTTTTCCAAAACTCCATCCGAATTTATGTCGCCAAAAGTAACTTGTCCGCGAAGAACCGCATCTTTGGGATACGGAAGAGATACGTTCAACTCAAACTTTCCCCTATCGTTTATCCAATACTGTATCGACTCTTCGCAGGTCACGAACAGATCGGCGACCATATCGCCATTCAGATCCACGAAGGCGCAAGAGTGGGGTATGGCGAGCTTCGACCGATCGTGGCCGAGACGAATCTCCGTAAAATTTCTTCCAGCACCGAAAGTCCAAACGGTCTTGATTCCTCGTTCGTTCATCCCAAACAGATCTGCAATCATGTCTCCGTCGTAATCGAACACAAGAGGCTGACCGATGGCGGCGAAGTGCGTATCTTCGTCGCAGTCCAAGTTACTCTTATTGCCCCACAGTATGCGTACTTCGTTGGTCTCGTTCTCGCTATCAGACGTGATAGTAGTAACGAGTACATCCATTTTGCTGTCTCCATCGAAATCTGACGGCATGACGCTCGTTATAATTGTTTTGGCATCAAATCTACATTTAACCGAAGATTTCTGTAATATGGGCTCTACGTCGCGGCCGAATAGAATATCCACAGTTCTTCTATCATTGGATATTCTAAATATATCAGTTAATTTGTCAGAATTAAAGTCTCCAAATGCTGCTAACAACCCTGACGTGTCGGTTCCAAACACCTTAGAAGTAATATTATTCATTCCGCAAACGTAAGACCAACAAACGAACAAAATAGTAATTAACGAATACATTTTTTTAAACTGCTTACCGTTTAACGTTAATTCGTATTAAAGTTACTTTCACAAATAAAATATGTCGCATACGTCTTCGCCATTTCAACAAACTTTCCTAATTTCCGCAACCGAAACAGAAATAATCCGCCCTCTAGCGGAATTATTTTTTCTAAAGATAATTTATTTTCAAAAAAATAATAATAAATAAGTTTATTAATGGCTATAAAAAATTATAAAATTAATTTCTTTTAACGGGAAATTTTTATATGAATTTTTTTTTTATTTATAAAATAAAATTTTAGGAAATCGATCCCTCTTCTAATGCACGATATTGAAAGTCTTCTTCCCCCTCTCTCTTTCCGCCCCGTGGGCACTAAAAACCCCTTTTAGCAAGCCCATTATGGAATCAGCCAGGACCACAATGCGGAGTATAATGGGAGTGTGGTAGGCCGGGTGGTGAGGGACAGGGATTTTTCGATCCTGGGTCTCCGAGAGTGGTAGGATGCCATATTGACGGCTCGGCCATCCTGCTGTCCACTTCAACAAATTAAACTGTTGTTAAAAAGTATTTAAGGTGTTATCTCAAGAGTTTTATCATTGTAAATAAACATAAATATTAAAAATAATTTTATTTAATATATTTTTTGAAACACCATGAAGTGTTGACACTAGACACCGGACTTTTTCAAATCCACTTTATTTTCTTATGTACTTTACAGTGCATAGAATATGATAGTTGTAAATGACTTTCTCTCAGATTACCCTCGTATATCAAGTTATTGAATTTGTTCTTTCATGTCCACTGCATACTGTTGCGTGTGAAAGATTTTGGTGAATTGGAAACTGTCTTAATGTAAAAAATGTCAGCAACTTCTTAAAAATCTCCATAAATGGCCCCCCAAGATGGGAATTTGATTTTCATTCTGCATTTGTTGGCGGGTGTGAATCAAAACCAAGAATTGTTCAATAATATATGATGCTTGTGGGTTGTAATGATAGATTTATGATTATATTGGTAGTGCAGTACACTGTAATAATGTACAGCATCTATGAAAATAAACAAATGTTCAAACAATAATGTATTGTGTATTGTTCTGGTCAGCCTCACGGATGAAAAATATTAGCTACGGTTTCTAAAATTTTGCTACTTTTTTAGTAAAATTAGCTAAAATGCTACAGAATATTTTCCCCCACCTTAAACCTTGCCACTGTTTTAACTAATATATGTAAAACAGTATATCAATACATATTTAAATTACTAACTTCGTCTGCTCATTAATTTTACACATCTCTGTACTAGATCCCTTGAAAATTTGTGAAAACTTATTCCATTTTCTTTTTTTGGAATTATTTGAATTATAAAAAGATACTAAACAATGCACCATTGAAAGTTAAATTCAGTGTAAAATTAGACAATTCTTTTGTATAATGAAATTCAGTGCCTTTTGACTGACTTTGTATCAAAATGATAGGTTTGAATTGCTGCTATGTTTGATTTTTAATGATTTTTAATTTCTATTGATAAATTTCATTAAGACGGGCAAAGTATTAGCTATGGCTGGTAGTTATATGATCCAAACTAAGCTTAGAGTTCTTTACAGCGGGACAATTGACTTTTGAATTCTTGTCATTGAATATTATACATATTAAAATTCTTTTAAATTTTTTCTGAGTAAGATTTATTCTTGTGTATACAGTATAATCTGTATAAACCAAAATAGCATACTATTTTTTCCTGTTAAGAAGGTCTCATTTGGCACGTGCCAAGGGTTGCCCACCCCTCTTAGGTATTTAAAAAACTGTAAAAATACAACTTTTGCAGAATTAAAATTATAAAAAAAAATCATTCAGTGCATTGTTCAGGCAACTGGGAAATCTGCGTATTGTGGGCTTATACATGACATATTTACAAATGCACCACTGGAAATAGCCATAAATTACATTTTTTCTAAAATTATAAATACAATACTACTAAATTTTATAAAAATTATTTCTATAAAGAAATGTATTTATTAGAATATTATACACTCATATTTTATCTTTTTTATGCTTCTTTTTTTAGTCTTTTTAGTATTTGTGGCAGTATTTCTGTAGTGAGAACAAGCTCACTACAGAAGAAGAAAAAACACCTCAATGAACTACGAACTAAATTCCTATTAAACGGCTATCCCCAAAGAATACTAAATAACTGGGAAAGAAAAATCAACAATAAAAGGCAGGAAAATAAACAAAACAAAGAAAAAAACACAGTAAAATACATACCCTTCCCCTACATTCGTGGCCTCTTTGAACAGGTAAACAAAAGTTTCGATAAAATAAATATAAAGCTAGCTCCAACCTACAACAAGCTGCAAAAAAGAATTCGGAAGGCTGAACCTAACAGAAATAAACAACCAGACAAATACAACACTACCGATGTCGTCTATAAAATACCGTGCACATGCGAACCGCCAAAAGTATACATTGGAGAAACGAAACGAAAATTTGAAACAAGATTAAAAGAACACATCGCGGACCTGAAGTATAATAGAATCAACTCTGTTTTTTACGAACATTGCACAACCCACAACTGCAAAATAGATAAGAATGAAGCTATAATAGTACACAAAGAAAAAAATTGGTACAAAAGAAAATTCAAGGAAAGCTACGAAATTACTACGGACCATAATAATATTAACAGGAACCTAATCATTGACATCCATAAAAACTGGCTACAATTATTAAAATAAAATAGAATGTTTATACTGTCGCAGGCGAAAGTGTATGCAGCTCTCGGGAAAGTGACGTTAAAAGTTACGAGGCATGCGGGGGAGACCGTCAAGTCGGGAGGGGAGGGGAGTGGAGGGTAGGGTAGTGGGAAGTACGGAAGGTGCCTGACTGATACTGGATACAACTTATCGATGTAACAGACTGAAGAGGGGCGAAAGCCCGAAACGCGTATCTGTATGAATTAAAAGTGGATGACGAAACTATTTGCCTAGTGTCGATAAATGCACCAAGTCGTGACATAGAATTAGACTTAACAAATGCTTTCTTTATTTAAAAAGGATCCATATTATATTCATTGAAATTTTATTTATTTTGATTCGTATCACCTGTAATACTTTCTGAAATATTTTTGAAACACATCGAAATTAAAAGTCGTTATAATTTATTTATCTTCAGTTCTTACATTAATTAGCTTTTTTCTTTTGATTCAACGTCCATTGGACATTAACAGGATACTTTTCTGTGATTATAATGAGGGTAACGCCTCGCCCATCTCAAACGAGATTCAGTTATTAATTAACTTTCTTTCATGGCGGATTTTTGTGATAGATGATTTTAATAATATAATGCTACAGTATTAAATTCGGGTAAAATTAACCTATATTAATTTCATCTCATGCAGTATGTACCGGTACATCTTAAAAATGTATGGTCGCACTTTTACGATTTTTATGGTGTTCGGAATTTGTCGTTAAAGTTCTGTTACTGGTTATTAAAGGTTTTGTTTTTATTTGATTACTCCCGTAATTTGAGAAGGAATTAGTTATAATTCAACGAAAGTTACAGACTTGTCATCTCGATTGGTTTTCGTATTTTCAGATCCAATCGTACTTCGCCTGGATTCCTTCCGGAGAAGTGTCTAAATCTGGAACTCATAATGAAAGACATCGTAAAAACAACTAATCATACAACTTCCCGATCAAGACTCCTATGAAATTCTGTAAAGAGTATCAACAGTTTTATATAGACTTTATTAACGAAAGCGATGAAACAGCAATGGATATCGCTTATGCCAAAAATGCTGTGGAACGTACTTCGGTAAGGATGCAAAAAAGAATATTTAAATTTTACTTCAATTAAAACGATTTTTCAATATTCAGGAATGGTACGGTTGTGGAGCAATAGTCAATTCGAAATTAGGTGAAGAGAATCCATTCCATCCGAGTAGATTCGTGTGTTCGGTATGTGGTGAATTATTGGTGGATTTGATTTGTTGTACTCTAGAGGGGAAAAATTTACTGTCAAAAATTTACGAGGAACAAATAAGACCTCGATGCGCGGCCTGCGACGAGATGACAGATTTTAGATTATTTTTTAAAAATTCACAAATAAAAAAATTAATATCGTACTCTTGGATTTTCAGCTGATTTTTGGGGAATACATCAAATCAATGTCAAAAGACTGGCGCCCAAATCATTTTTGCCATTGAAATGCGACGAACCTCTAAGTAGTCAAAAACTTAATGTAAGAGATGATCGTCCATTCTTCACCCGCTGTTACGAAGAAGTGCATTGTAATATTTGCCACGAATGTGGAAGAACAATAGGAATACGTTCCAACGTAAGATGTTAACAAATAAAAATTAATCTATCTATGAAATTAATAAAAAATTCTTTTTAGAATCTCTGCTACAAAGATAAACATTGACACGAAGAATGCTTTGTATGTAATAAATGCCGCATTCCGTTGATAGAATGACCTTTCATCTGGAAAAATATCCAAATCTACTGCGAAGCGTGTTACAACGCAGCTTTCGCTTCCAGATGCGACAAATGTGGCAAATATTGTGACGTAAAATCTTACAATGTGGACAAATGTGGCAAATATTTCAAGCGGGTAAAGAAACATTTGGATATTCTCGTAATTTAAAATCGACGTAAAATTATATTTAAAATTTAATTTTTAGGTACAAAAATGTTAACGTACCGAGACAAGTAATAGCACAAAGCCTGCGCTAACCTCGTAGGCAACAAAGGTTTCGTTCAAATAGGTAACGACATACATTGCAACAATTGTTACCAACAAAAGTTCGGTTTACCTTGCTTCGAGTGCCATCAAATTGTTACCACCGACGATGTTATTTATGGCAACGAAGACGATAAACTGTATTGTGTCGAAGGCTTCGGAAATTTGTTTGCAAAAAAGATGCTGCGGCTGCAATATATTTATAGGCATTAGTGAAACGCACTATACATCTTTCGAAGGCCGAAATTGGCATAACGAATCTTCTTGTGTGCCACGTGCAAAGCATCGCTAGTGGGAAAAAAAAATCTTTTTACAGACGGAACGGATGTGTTGTGCCCGGGATTCATGAAACCGAAAATAACGATGTGATGCGTTATTCATTAAATTCGCATAACAAAATCGAATTGAATTACACTATTTCGATAGAACAAAAATAATAATAAAATTTAAAATCGCAGTATTATCAATTTTGTATTTTAGTTTAACGCCACGAAGACGATATTAATATTTTTGTATTTCCGTATATTTTTTTATAATACAATTAAGTGAATGAAATAAAAAACGACTCCATAGTTTTAAATAATTTTTATTAATATTTTTATTTATTGTAAAAGAAGACGTTATTATAGTAATTTTTCACAATTCCTTTATAAATTGCTGCAACTGATGTTATATCAATTGCAGCAAATTATAAATGTTTGGTCTTTTTACTTTCCCGACTTGTTATGTACAGTACGTAACACGGGAAAGTATAGGAACAGTATCGAATTTGACTCCCCGTTTTCATTTTTGTAAATCTCGATGGCTTTTTTGGAAGGATTCAGGAGATTCCCTGAACCCAAAGTAAAGTAAAAAAAGGGGGAATTTAATGGTTGCGTTTTTTCTTCTTCTTCATCTTCTTAACATTTTGATTTCTAATAAATGGCAATGGATCATCTGCAAATAGATGCATATATTAAAATATAATTTATTTATAATCAATTAAGTCTAAAAATGATGATCATAATATAAAAATTTAATCTATTGCTAATGCAAAAATAAAAATTAACTTTCATAGAAAGCAATGATGATAATGATATTGGAACTAGATAAATAACTATAATACACACTGATTTAAGAACATAAAGCCTAAAGCTAAGATAAATGAAGCCTTTACCATATTTAAATTTCAGGCTCCTTTATAATATATATTATTTATATTTATACTTATAATCTTGATTCCTAGCTAAAAATATGAACTAACAGAACACTTTTTTAGCCAATATAGTTTTTAAATTCAATTCAACAACAAAATATTGTTAATGAAAAACTTATTATATCTCTGTACAATAAATAAACTAAAACTAGTTAGTAGTTGCATATTATTTATTGAGATTTTTTTCACGTCATTAAAAAATATTTATAGTAAAAACAAGGCTTGCCTTGACCAATTTAAACAAGTGTTATTCTAGTGCCCAGGATACCATAACACAAGAAATGAAGAAAACACCGTTAATTTCAGGTTTTGGACTGAAGAATTAAGAAATTATAATTTAGATATGAGTAAAGTTGCCACTTTTTCACATCATCTAATCTGGAGATTGAAAAAAGAAAAAAATCATAAATTGCCATTTGTATTCCTCAAAGCACAGATTATGTCTTTGCAATTTTTGGGTCCCAAGGAACAACTTTAAATAATGAAGAATATGCTGAGATTCTCAGAATAAAGCATTGCTGTATTTGCATAAACATAACTCACTAGTGTGAAGTAGTTTCTATCATAATCAATGTTTAACCACATACTGCCAATATTGTGCAGCCAATGTTATAATTAGAGCTGAGGCCTTCATATTAGCCAATTATACAGGCATTTCATTTCTGCAAAAGTTGTAACCTAAAGCAGGTCTTAGACATAGACTGAAAGCATTTGTTTTTCTGCACTTTCATCCCTCTGCTGGGAGAATTTCAAGGTTAGAGAGTTTTTACCTGTATATTATTTTTCCAGTTTTGTGGAAGATCAAACTTTTTTCTAAAACTTAACATAGACTTTGTGGACAAGCTGTTTAAATGACTGCAAGAAAGCTCCAAAAGTAAAGTATTTCACATCTGATAAGTCAGACAGTATTATGACTCTGTGTATCTCTTGTCTAAAAATGGATTCCAGAGAACATATGACACATGCATCTAGCAATGACAGATGTATAGAGGTAGTGTTCTCTCCAAAAATGTTTTTAGTTGTGTGATAAATAAATAACTGTCAGGAAGATCCCTCATGTTAATAACTTTATTTTATCTTGAACAAGGTTATTGATAATAGCTTTAGTGTCCCAGTCTGAAATTGGTGGTCCAGCTGTTTTGGAATTGTTATCATTATTTTGTCCACTTTTTTGTTTTTTAAAAAAAACTATATAAATTAATCTAATTTGACTTTCCCCCATTGTTTACTTACAGATTTTTATTAATTTTTGATAAGGAAAAACATTAAACATGTCTATGTGAAAACATCTTTTTTAAACTTGGTGCATAAACAGAATAGTATAATATTTTTATGTTAAAATAGCATTTTTGCCTACTTTATTTAAGGTTTCATCAGTTAAATAATATTTCAAACAGAATAAACAGTACAAATTTGAGAAATATTACAGAAATTACAGAAATTTTAAAATGCATTTCAAAACAAATATTGTCACAATATAAAAAGTCCATATATTTATTGTTTTTTTAAACATATTCACTTTCTATAATTGGGTTAAAATATTTTAAAGATATTCACAGAGATATGATACAATAATTTTAGATATGTTCACATAGAGGTATTAATTGATCTATTGAAAAGAATACACTATTTGTTTAAATTCTGCATGTTCTGGTAAACGTTTATGCATTAAAAATTGGGATTGAGCTTCACTTGAGAAATATAAGTCACACCTTTTGTATATAGGTATATATTTCTTCTGAAGTAGGGCAGCAATAAAAATTAGTCAGATGGGATGATCGAGTGAAAAGGACCTGGGAAGAACACTGAGAGTAGAGTATTTCAAGTATGATAAGTTCTCAAAAGACAAAAATCAATAAGGAAAAATCTAGCATTATTGTACAGATTAAATGATTGGACTTTGTATATTAGAAAATTCTTATTTTTAAAGTGTTAATTTATTAAAATCTTAAAAAAATAACTTACTTGAACCAAACGGCAGAAATCGTTGTCTTAAATTTTCAAAATTGGCTATATCTTTATTAACATTTTTAACATTCAATTCATTTGGCAAATCCAAAGTCTCAACTACTTCTAAATAATTCTTAAAGGATACTGGCACTATAATGAGAAAAACGCATTATATAGTAAAATTAACTAAATATAGGGTGTTTCAAAAATAGCTTTGACTAAAGGGTTATATATATTGATGAAACAATAGAAGAAACATATAATTTTAGAACATTGAAATGTAGTCAAACACTGAGTTTTACATTCATTGACTTTTTATGGTTCGATGTGACTTCCATTTGTTATGTGGTGGATGTCCAATCTATAGTGAATTTCTTCCCACATGTCTCTCTCAGGTGTCATTGAGCAATTGCAATAGTATAAGAAATAAACATCTTCCAACACTATAGGAGTTATACTTTAACACTTCAAACAACCTTTACAGCTCCAGTGGTATTTGTTTACACCTTAGCAAACGTTTTCAACCTCATCGAGGTCTTCATCAGGCTACTTTAATTAGGAATTCGAACGCGTTTGGAACGGAACATATACGATTCAAAATTTATAAACAGATTAAGAAAGCTCCGTGCATTGTGCTTAAGGAAAGCGATACGATCGGTCCGAAAAACGGTGTACTCTAAACTTAACAGCTTGATTAGCCTGGAGAATCGTCTACGTCAGGAAAATCCTGCTATGTTACATGAAATCAACAGGAGGGTGTCCATCTATCAAGGAATTCTCCAAAAAGAACTTTCCGAACAATATCAGAAAAAGTTGGCGTGGATTCTTAGTAAACAGAAGCCCACTGTACCGTTACATAACCTATCGCTGTTATGTTGGGACAACATTTCCCCCCACCGTACCTCATCCGTGCGCTAGCACATTGCCCCATGTATGCGCATGCAGATTATGTCATACAACCGGAGAAGGTGATGCCCAACGTAGAACATCTCATCACTGGATTACCTGACGTCCACAAAGAATATTATAGGTGGAAGACTACTATCAAGATTTGTGAAATAAACAATCGAAAAAGGCATGATGGGTTCTGGAGGCTAATACATAGATCTAAGAAATGGTTAAATGAGCAAAACATTGTGGTCATCAGAGTGGACAAAACCAAGTCTCTTGTTTTAATGAAGAGGGACACATATACCTCTATGATGCAAGGGTATATCACTGACACTGACTGTGAGGACTGTGATGATGGTTACGTGCATAGACTACAAGCACGCATGAAGCGCATCACACAAACAAGCTTTGCTAGGGATTGGGGCTTCTGCAGGGCGGTGGTGGCGTTGCCTGACACGCCTAGGCTCCTTGCCTTCGCCAAAACCCATAAGGAACCACCCTCTCTTAGACTGGTCCTTGACAAGGCTAGATCTCCAACCAGGGCATTAGAAACCGCGGTACACAAACACATACGCGCCCGCATCCTTGGACCATCAAGAACCTGATTGAGCTCATTGAGGCCTTGAAGGCTATTAACATAACCAACACCGCTTGTATCACGGTTCTTGATTTTGTCTCTCTACACCCATCTATCAAAATCCAGCCGTGCTTTTGCGAACTACGGGATTTATTACTTGCCTACCCCGGCGCCTCCCCACATCAAAAACACATATTGGAGTTAGCGCACATCTTATGTTATTTGTCCTTCTTCCGTTTTAATAACAAAACCTACCTCCAAAAGTGGGGAGTCCCCATGGGGAGCTCCCTATCGGGTGATTTGTGTGAGTTGGTAGTCAGGAAATTGGAACAACAAATCATCCCCTTGTACCTTTCCAACATCCTCCTGTACAGGAGATATGCTGATGATATCTTTATCATATGGAAAACTGAACCCAACATCAACCAGTTCATTAACTCAATGAATGACAACCCTATGGCCTGAACATCAAAATTGGACCAAAAAAGCAACACCGCCGAGCATTTCCTGGACTTGGACCTTCAAATTAAGGATAATGTGATCACATCCAAGGTCTATTACAAAGAGTCCTATGTACCGCTTTTCATCCCCGCTAATTCGGAGGATCCGTACTCCTACAAGATCGTGGCTCTTAGGGCCTTAACTAAGAGGGCGTTCACGCACAACTCCAATTATCAAGACACCATAGCTGAACTTATACACGTTCAGGAAATGGCCACACAACATGGGTATAATAAGAACTTAGTACATAATATCGCTTGCGCTTACGTACAGGCTTGCGCACGGGACACTGCCAATGTCCTTGGGGAGCATTTAGATAACGAGTGTACAAGAAAAATCGTGGGGTACAACCACCATCTGGACGCATTATACAAAGAAATTTCATCCATCAATAAAACTAAGATAGCTTATAAAAGGCCTAGATCAGTTTACAATTTGCTTCGCAACGGGAAAGACGCAATCGACTTAAAACACGCATCGGGGGTATATGCTATCCCGCTTTGGGATGATAGATTTAACAGCAGTTTTGTTTATGTGGGGTCAACCAAACGCTCCCTTCACAAAAGGTTGCGTGAGCACAAACGTGACATCGACAATAAAAAACACACCACCGCCCTCTCAACGGTTGCCACTGAACCGGGAATCACAGCCGACATACAAAATGCCCGCATTATCAGGCTCTCACATCGCACTGATCAACTGAGAACAATGGAAACTTTAAAAATATACAAGGCAGGATTACGTGGCATGTGCATCAACTCCAGGGATGTAATCGGTATATCTAGCGCGTGGAAGTTTTGTTATGAGGGAACTCATCCCCATTAATGAGTATGTATAATTCGTTTGCTTCTACTGTTACGCAAACTTGATATTACACGTGCTTTAAAGTCGTTTTAGCGCGTGCGTAACGTTCCATGAGTATTCTTAATCTGTTTATAAATTTTGAATCATATACGTTCCGTTCCAAACGCGTTCGAATTCCTAATTAAAGTAGCCTGATGAAGACCTTGATGAGGTTGAAAACGTTTGCTAAGGTGTAAACAAATACAGCTGGAGCTGTAAAGGTTGTTTGAAGTGTTAAATTGCAATAGTATTTTGAATTCAGAATTCAACCACATTTATAGGTGAGGGTGGCATGTACACTCAATTTTTAACAAATTCTCACAAGAAAACATCTAAAAGTGTTACATCTGGGGAATGAGGTGGCCGTGTTATTAGTGCGCTCCGACGAATCCACAGTTCTGGAATTGATTAATTAATCATACTATAGTGGAAGTTTCAGTGCAAAAATTTACGTAAATGAAACTTGATGAGTGTTACTAAATTTATGCATTTAAAAATATTGTGTAATCCTTTGAATAAATTCTCTTACAAAGTTGTAAAGACAATTTTGGAACACCCTGCATTTTATAAATATAATAATCTTTCAGATATATTTATATATTACCTGGTTTTAATTTGTTATGTTCCTTAGACGGAAGAATTAATTGATAATTTAAAAGCTGAAAGAACAAATAAAAAACATTAACCAAATTATTAATAAATAATTCAAAACAGTTTTACAAAACACACAAATACTATTAAATACAATTTACATTTTCAGGTATAATTTCTGTGGCTGATATCTCATGATTTTTTCCATCTTGTAAACTGTTTTCACCTTTAAAAACTGTTCTCTTATTCAAAGAGATTCTTTTATTCTCTAATGATGAAATATCCATCTGAAATAAAATACATAACAATTAAATATAATAAATAAAATTAACGATTAACTCAATTTTTCTAATAAAACCCAAATTCCTTTTCCTTGGCATGCATTCATTTAAATTTAAATTAACTGTTTCTCTATCACTTTCAAGTAATTAAGTCCATTATTAGGAGAGTCATTGCAACAGAACTACTCTATAATATTGCTAGTAACCGAAAACTTATATCAGTGATGCCCAAACTATGGCCCTCAGACCAAATCCAATCCACAAACCTACTCAACAGATCACTTATAAATGATAGAAATAAGCCTACTTTTTGTATAAATGGAAATAAATATTTGTGGCCTGCTTAACTACAACTTATGCACAATTTGGCCTCCCAATCAAAAAGTTTGGGCATCACTAACTTATATCCATTATGTCATACCAAAAACATAAAACTGCTGACACCACCAATCAATCAACTAAATTTTCTAGTAGGAAATAGGTTAGTTAGCTGGTCAACTTTTTATATATTTCCCTTAAGTTTACATAGAAATATAAAACATATACTATACTACTGTATTAAAGCTATGATTATTCATAAATTTGTTTATAGATACAGTCGACCCCCCTATAAGATAGAGATACGTTCTATTTTCTAGGAATCCGATTTCTTACGATTCCTTCCAATCACAACCCGACACGTGTCAAGTTTACGGACTACGGCAATTTGAAAGATTTTCTTCCATAAAATTAATCGATTCTAGACTAATCCGACTCAACATTTCCAAAATACGTATATATTTTTTGGAAATAATCCGTATAAACTACGCTATAAACAAAAAATTGTAGGGTTACTTACCGAGTCTGCACCGCCATTGTTAAAGCTTGTTTTTGTCGCGGAACAGCACACGGTACAGCCGCCGATTTCTAATAACTTATTTTTCTGCGATAACTTCGTTGAACTTTGGAGACATCATTAATATAAATAATTTTAATCGCCGTTGAATAAGAAATGTTTCTTTCACAAGAAATGTATAAAATTACAGTACTGTATTAGACTTACGGTACCTAATTTACATACTGACAGACGATAGTTAGCGTAAAAATCTCCGTAGCGTGGCGCCACGCTAGACGGCGGAAATTATATATTTAATTATAACAAAGTTACAATAAGTTAATATATAATTATATATACAGTACCTAATTTATATATAATTAATATATAATTATATGTACAGTACCTAATTTATATATAATTTATATAATACTGTCCAGACGATAGAAATCTCTCTGTAGCGTGGCGCTACGGACGGCGGGAAAGTAGTTCGGCTGCCCGATGACGTTTGAGGTGTTTATAGGGAACTTTTACTATTTTTTACGGATACAGGTAGCAATTTTTTCGTAGTGTTATGGGAATCGTAACTATAGGGACCGTAATTATAGGGGGGTCGACTGTATAAACATTTTAAATTGTAATCAGAGCTTTTTTTTTGTTTTTTTTTAATCAATTTACTTTGTGGAGAAACGTTGGTTATTAGTATGAACTGAAATTTTAAGAAAGTCATTGCATATACAGTATCAAATAATCAAATGTTACAATGTTACAAACTTCTGGACTGAAATTGTTTGCTTATCTTCTTTTGCATACAGTTTTATGCTTTCATTAATTCATCATCTAAAATGAACAATTCGAAATCTCATAGTTATAAGACATATTTATGATTAGTAAAATTTAGCTTTAAAATACATTGATTACATTCTTCATAACATGCCATATTTAAAATTCAGACAAACAGATCATATTTTCTAACAAAGTCTTTAGATCATCTATCTCCTTGGGAATTTCTTTTATATAGTTACAGGTAAGTGGCACTTAATAACAGACCACAAACATGATAGAGATACCATGCAATTACAATGGAGCTGAAAAATTCATACAACACATTAATGTGTAAACAAATCTAAAATGCAGCCAGTTAAGTGACCATACATAAAATGTGTCCACAAAGTTTATATAATAAAATACTTTCACAAAATTTGTGAACAACAAATACCAAATGCCATTATATATCCATTATAAATATAATTTTAATATACACGTGCTCGAAAGATTCTAACGTGTAATTGGGTATTCTTATCTATTGCTATTGATCCTTAGACCACGTGGTTATGTATATTTACCGTTGCCAGTTTCACACACTGTAAACATAAAATAGTTATATTGTAAATTATTTTGTGCTTAAAAGAAATTTAGATTCAATAAAATCAAAATTTAGGAAATATAATTTAATAAAATAAAATCCATTTATTTATTACGGATTAGTTATATTTTTAAAATTTTTCTCGTCGTACGGACACCCTCTAAGTTTGATTTTCTTTGTAAACTGCAAGGCAAGACGTGGATGATTTTCCGGGAGGACTTTCTAAGGAAAACTGATCCCTATTTGGGTGTTACAAACGTAAATAAAACCCGGAAAACTCCGCGTGGCCAGCCCGCGACCAACTAGCAGTGTTCAGTGGTTTTATCCACTCGGCCACTGGTGGACCCCATCTTCTGCGCACTAAGAGCAGTTTTTTTTATTACATCACTATCTCTTTTTTCCGTCTAGAAGAAGCATGTGATTGCATTATTTAAAGTAGACATAAAAATGGCCCGGCGAAGCTAGTAGTGTTTTTTTTCTCCTGGTCTAAATCATAATATGATGATTAACTATTTTAACGATACATTCATCCTAGCTAAAAGTGGCATCGAAAACGATTATGAATAAATTTTGCAAGTACACAATGAGCCTCATAGTTATAATATGCTAATTTCATAAATACGTATATTTGAAATCACAATAAATACACGTAAGCCAATTTTATATCGGACTAGCTGCAAGGACCCGTTTCGCTGGGTTTTTACTTGTATATAATATAGTTTTTTTTATACATGGTATATAAAAGACTCTTTTTCTAAGTAATCTAGAATCTAGCTGCAAGGAACCGCTTCGCTGGGCAAAAAGTAACGATAATGAAGATTATGATAATTACATAATAGCCAATCTTACCCGTTTTCACAGAATGCAAGAATTAGGTCCCCCGTTTCCAGACTAATTAGAGAATTTTTACGTCCAATCAAACGAACTATTTTCAACGTTTCTGGAACGTTTACAATTGTTCTATAATCGAACCAATATTCGAATTTTATGTTCGAATTTAATTCGAACATAAAATTCTATAAAGTTCTATAATCGAACCAATATTCGAATTTTATGTTCGAATTTAATTCGAATATTGTTCGAATTAAATTCGAACATAACATTCGAAATAGAAAACCACTTTCAACCCATATCTCCCGCACCCTTATAGCTATCGAGACGCAACCACCATAGTGTACGAATGGAGACTTGGTGCTACTACCACATACAAACACCATTCACGTGCGATATGTAGTTTTGGCGAAAAAGTGAAATATAGGGACATACACGTCCATTTATATATATATATATATATATATAGATAAAATNCCAAATTGTGAATATTTTATACAGTATATATTTATTAATTTTTATATTAATTGAAATATTTTTTATTAAATTCTGTATTTTACTGTACCTTTTCTATGTTTAGATACATTTAGATACATGAATACTTATGTTTTTAGAACTTGTGTATTACTTCTCTTGTTTAAGAAACAATATTCAACTCTAGAAATTTTTAGTTAGGAATGTTAAGGATATGCCTTTTGAACTTTTCTGCCCTTCTTCAGTCCCTTTCATTTATTAACTTCAAATTACATTATAAAAGATAAAATATGTCAATCTTTAACATTACATTTGGTGTAATACTTGACAAGAATAATGGATCAGATTTCATATTTTGATTCATAATACCACTACAGTATTATTTCTATTTTGCCTTCTATCGAAAGATTGATTTACGTCAATAATAAAATTACAAAACATAAAACATATTGTTTTTTCTTATTCACTTTGAAAATTCATATTTAAAATAGGAGGGAAACAAATTGTTATAGTTACATTATAGTTTTAAATATTTCTTCAATCTTACTTTAATGTTATAACAATGATCTATTTCATATGCTTAAGTTTTCTCTTATCCTGGGAAATTTCCCATCTTCTCAATAGCCTTGTATATATTCCATATAAAGAATTACTGATAAAACCTAAAATGAAACAAGAAATTATTTATTGTGACATCATCACACTGCCGGGCTGCAATTTTTAATCACGTTTTCTATTTATTTAATTTAAAATATATGCTCTCAATCTCAGATTAGTAGTGTCTTGTCCCTACATCATGCATTTCCTGATGCTGGTGATCTATGTAACTCCTTTCTGGGGAAAATTTTTGAATTGAAATCATGTGACTTCTGGTCTATACTGGAAGTTCTTATACAGTTAATCAGGGCCTTCTGCCCCTAAGATGTTCATATCTAGTCTCGGCATTCATCCCTCTTATTCTGTTCATGAGAATAAAGGAAGGACAGGAAAACGACAGTGGAAAGTTATAGGTCTACAATTTTTTCAAATTGCAGCCCAATTAGCATTTAATGCTAAATGGCAAAGACTTTATTTTCCAAATTTTCTTATCAAAACATACACTGTTACCATATTTAAAATATATACAGTATAATTTTAATGTGTCTTTTAGAAATTCAGGTAATTAGTTAGCTAAAGAAATGAATTATCATTATTTAGGAATAATGATAATTCATATATATATATATTATAAATATGACATTATGTTGTATTTCAAACTGAATAATCAACTTATTTTAATATGCTTTAAATTAATTTTTTTGAAAAAAAATATAATATAACAAGCCATGTATATATGCCTGTTAAATTAATTCTATTACGTTTTGTTTTCATATTCTGTTAACTTACATTTCAATACATAAAACAATGGTATCACTGGCCATATTTTGTGCACATGTACAGTACTATACATAACATCAGAAAACACAAAATGATTTTAAAACATTTTCAGCTTTAAAAGTTCCTATCTTTTAAACTACAGATCTAGTGTTTAAGTTTTCAGAAAAATAAATAAATTTCCTGATTTAACACCAAATATGACTTTCACTGATTATTACAAAATTCCCTGACATTTCCCAGTTTTCCCCGAGGGAATACTGTTTTTGAAATTTTTACTATACATGGGTAACATTGAATAACTTTAGCTGTAAACTCTGAATTTATCTCCCAAAAAATATTAAAACATTTTGCAATCATAAAACACTGTCAGAGATTCCTACTAGCATGCCACAGTACTTGGAATGGTATGAAAATAGAAGAATTGAAAGAAAGTTTTATCTTTTAGTGTCTGACAGATGGGAACTAAATTCAAGATCACTATCCAGAAGTTCTGTATTCTAGAAAAGTACAGAACTTCCATATATGATCTGTAGAAGATTTGCAATGTTTCAGCTGGAGGTACAAAAGAAAATAATCACTTGTCACCAAAGTTTCACAATGATTTCATTAGCAAGATTGCGGCCTAAGTTTTCATCTCTAAAACGAGAACACTGAACGTCAAGCACTGCTATCTTGTAAGCAACATTCAACATTCACGTTTTAGAAATGAAAACTTCTACCGCAACCTCACTATTAGCTATTTACTGTACTTATGAGAAGTTTTTCTATGGAATATTGATATGACATCTGATTAATTAGTGCTGTAGTTACTTGTAGTGTTCTAGTTGTCATTAAGTAAAAACTTTGTTAGTAGATCACATCTTGTGCTTGACCAGATTGATAGACTCACTCTTGCAGATCATGACACTACAGATAAATCTGTTGTGAGGTAATATAAACTCCAAAACAATGAAAGAGAACTGTTAGCTTTCACTGCTGGTTTTGAGTGTTGGAGTTTCTCCTAATCCATTAGATTCAAAAGATAACAAAGGAAACCATATTTCACATATTTACACATATTTATCACATGATGCGACAATGATAACCTTCATCCTGTATGTATTGAGAAACACTCAGCAATCAGTCATGGTATCCAGCAAACTGAAGCAGCATTTTATCATCAAGTATCCTGGTGAATTGGAAAAAGTTTATCTTATTTTTCACATCTGAGGGACAGAAGAATGCAGCTGTTAGAACGGTTAAAAGACTTACCATATCTGACACTGCTTTTGAAGCTTCTTTTAAAATTGAAAAACTAATAGTAACAAACAAATGAAACCTCATACAACTGGGAAGGAAATCACTACCCGATCTGCAAAATAATATTTGAAACAATACTTGGCCAAAAAGCAAAAGATTGGATTTCAATAAGTTACCCTGTCAAACAATACAATCTGCTGTAGGATATCTGCAGATGTCATTCAATATAAATGAACAAGCCATAAAGAAAATAAATTTAATAATTAATTTGTTGTACAAGTGGATGAGAGTACTGACACAATTGCCAAATGTTAACTCCTTGGTTTTGACAGATTTATTAATGATAAAGATATCAATGAGCAGTTTCTGTTTTATAAAGAGCCTCAAACTACAGCTATTAGCCAGGATATTTTCGTTTTCATTATTATCTTAACGACCACTGCCTTTCGTAGAAAGACTAGTGGTACATGTATTGACAGTGCAACATCAATGCTAAAGAAGTATAAAAGTTTTATCACCAGAATCTTGAATGAAAATTCATCCATGATAATAACTCATTGTTTTTTTACACATAGAACACTAGTTGTAAAACCTTTCAGTATAAAGTTGACTGAAATTTTGAATCAAATTGTCAAAATGGTAAATTTCATCAAATCCTAACTTTTGAATTGTAAACATTTTGAAAAAATGTTAGGAAATGAATACAGCTCATATCTTACTAATATTGCACACAAATGTAAGATGATTACCGTATTTTGACAAGTATAAGTCACACTTTTTTTACTACTTTTTGGGGCTCAAAATCATGGTGTGTCTTATACTTGACAGGTAACCATTTTTACAGTGAAATTACCTACAGTAGTGGTCCACTCTAGAAACCAACCTGTGCAGTGGTCCGTTAAGCAGATGGTGCCTCAACCGAATGGCTAGAGTACCTAGATTATCAGAGTAACGACACACGAGTCATCGCCGCCATGTTCTGTCAACTCTCATCACATGACCTCTGAGTTTACATTAAGAAATGACGATTATTTCAGTTTAATAAATGTATCGATTCATCCATCCGTCATATTCTTGAATAAAAAATCAAATAAAATGCATCTTTAGACAATCCCATTAAAACAGTTTTTTTCTAAATTTTTTGTCTCAAAATAGGGGTGCGTCTTATACTTGACAGCGACTTATACTCGTCAAAATACGGTATCTTGAGATCACGTGTTGAACCAAATCTGGGACGTGCGGTAGATTTTCTCAGTATGATGCAAGTCTGAAATGCCGCCTATGCAACCCCTTTAATGCTGTTGATGCGGCCACCTCTCTGCATCATAGCACAACATGGTCCTGAACTAAATTCTCAAACTCAAAGAACCAAAAGTTTTTTAAACAACAACAGCAGGACACGTTTTATGAACTGCTGAAAAATGATTCTTGGTGTTTAGAACTTTTGTATGTCAGCAACATTTTAATTATTGGTTTAAAAGGAATCACTATATACTGATGGAAAATCACAGCAACATAATGGAGTGGCACAAATTACGACAAAGCATGCCCGATATTTTCAGTTTCTTACTACACAATGCAAAAATATTTGTAAGGTGTGAGTGGCACATACACTTCATGCCTTATACCTCAGCAGTTGCCCAGTTGCCAATGTATTGCTAAAGATCTGACTATTGGAAATGTTTTAAAAACTATATTTCTATTTACCTCAATAGGTATTTGAATTAGCCAGAGTTCGTTATCTTCATTTTTGACATCTTCTTCGCATAATTCGTCTTTAATTTCAAAATTAATCTCTTTGAAATCTTCAGGGCATTTAAATTTACTAGTGGGAAAAACATCAAATTTATAAAGTTAACATGAAAATTTAAAATCAAAATAAAAAATATCATTTAATCTTAGCAGCACATTTATAAACTAAAGGACCGTGTAACTCAGCATAATAATTTTAATTATTAATTGAAGCAAATTAATAAGCCACGAAATTCGAAGTAACTCACCCGGTATTTACAATTGACTGAGACATTTACAATACAATTAACAATTTTAGTTATTGTATATAATTACAGTATATATAATACATATATAAATATAATTTTAATATACACGTGCTCGAAAGATTCTAACGTGTAATTGGGTATTCTTATCTATTGCTATTGATCCTTAGACCACGTGGTTATGTATATTTACCGTTGCCAGTTTCACACACTGTAAACATAAAATAGTTATATTGTAAATTATTTTGTGCTTAAAAGAAATTTAGATTCAATAAAATCAAAATTTAGGAAATATAATTTAATAAAATAAAATCCATTTATTTATTACGGATTAGTTATATTTTTAAAATTTTTCTCGTCGTACGGACACCCTCTAAGTTTGATTTTCTTTGTAAACTGCAAGGCAAGACGTGGATGATTTTCCGGGAGGACTTTCTAAAGTAAGTCGTTTACTATCGTCTGTACAGTATGTAAATTAGTACCGTAAGTCTAATACAGTACTGTAATTTTATACATTTCTTGTGAAAAAAACATTTTTTATTCAACGGCCATAAAAATTATTTCTATTAATGATGTCTCCAAAGTTCAACGAAGTTTTCGCAGAAAAATAACTTATCAGAAAATGCGGCCGC
>NW_019384399.1:811652-832897 GCF_000671375.1 Centruroides sculpturatus
CCGTATATTTTTTAATATTTTTAAAAAATTTGGAGACTTAAAAAACATTCCAAAAATTCAAAAAAAAATGTAAAACTATATTACTTTTCAATAAAATTAACTGAATTAAGTTTGAATACAAGTTTATTTTAAGCTTTTATATGAATTTCTTTCAGACATTCGAAGTAATTTATTAAGCAGCCTATTTCTTTTAATTTCTGCAAACCTTTTTTATGCGGTTTTAAGTTAATTTTAATTCGTTGTTTCGGTTTTATGCGATTTTAGAAAATTATGGAACGTATCCCTACTTTTTCAAGGCAAGTAAAGTCTTTTTTTATGCGAATTTCTTTTTATGCACTTTTCTGTAGAACGTATCCACCGCATAAAACGAGACCTTACAGTAATGCAATTTCGTTTCGTTTGTTAAGTTATGGCAACGCAACACTTGCACGATCTGCCTAGGGGAGATGCCTTCCGGGAAGACTTTTTAAGGGAAACTGGCCCCTATTTAGGCGTTACAGACGTGAAGAAAACCCGGAAAACTCCACGTAGCCAGCCCTTCCGAGCGAGGCGCAAACCCACGAACGAACACCCAGTGTTCAGGATACGAAGACCACTTGGCCACTGATGGGCACGTAATGCAACTAGGTGTTTCCGCAGGAAAGAGAGAGAACTAGAGGAACTGACATCAAAATCACGTAACAACAGTAGCCAATTACTGTGATGATTCACTTCCATTTCTAATCCCATGTTTCTTATCAAACCCATCGTGAATTCATCCAGATTTATAGTGAGGCGGCTGAGTGGTAAAGAATGGTGCCCGACATATCAATATAAAGATATTCCTTAAAAAATTCCTATTATTCGACCCGTCCGGATTTGATCCCAGAAACCCAGAGGAGTAAACTGACAACAACAGCTTTGGCCATCTGCCATCAAGTTTTAAAGAATTAGAAAATATAATTTGCGTGTTCAAATTCAAAAATAGCTGGCTCATAAGCTAAGAATGCAGCGCTTAAATTTGATGCTTAAAACTATAGTATACTGCCGTGAATAATTTATTTATTTGTATCACTGTGCTACATTACAAAAAACAAACTGTATAATCATGGAAAAAATATATAACTCTTAGGCTGTGTACACATTAGGCGTTTTGCGTTGCGTTAAACGCGCGTTAGCTCGGCGTTCGACGACCATTTAGTGGAGCGTGCGCTCCACTAAACGAATGTACAACAACATGGCAGCACATATATCTAAAAGCGCGCGGCTGACGCCCGCAAAACGCGCGTTCTAACAAAAATCTATCAACGCGCGTTTGATGCGCGCTTGGCCAGAAACGCGCGTTTGAGTATGTATACCTGTGCAGAACTCTTGGTTCTTTAAAACGTGCGTTACCAAAACGCGCGTTTAAAAACGCCTAATGTATACACAGCCTTAAGCCGTGAAGTGCTTGAAGCGCTCGAAGCGGCAGAAATATTTATTACGCCACTATCGTAGCATTAGACCTATCGGCAGCACAAGGACCAGTATTTCTATCGATTCTGTTAATAATAAATTTTGCCGTTTCGTTTTTCTTAAAAAAATTCTTATTTCAAAATGTAATTTAAAAGAAATGCTTCTTTATAGAGTTATGTCGAAAGCGATTATCAGTTTTTTCAAGAAAAGGCAACGGCGCTCGTTTCTTCAAAAAAAAAAAAAAAAAAAAAAGCGAGTATTCGGCGGAAAGTGGCAAGGCCTCATAAATATCAAACTCTGTCAGATATTTCGCATGAAATTCGTTCTCGCCCGAGATATTTCTCATTTCTCGCTTGTTTGCGGTTTTCCTTTGCGAGAACTATATTCTGCGACTTATACATACGCGAATCCAATATCGAGCGATATAATCTTAATGCACGCGAGGCGAAAAATGTAAACTAAAAAAATATCGTAAAAGTTCATGCACGCGCTTGTTACGTCACGATAATTTCATCGGCTGCAACAATAATTAACGTACTGTATATTGTTTTGTAAGAGAAGAAGAAATGTTAGCATTGTTCTAACATTCAATAAAAGGCCGTGGAGAGAAGAGACGAAAGAATTTCGGCAAGTTATCGAAATTTTTTTAGCAATTCTAAACAAATTATATTGATCGATAGTTTTTACGATTTTGTCGACGATTGCTAAGGCCAGTAGCGCGTTATCCTCGGGTCCTAATTTGCCACCAGGTAGGCAAGGCACTTGCCCGGGGCCCGTAATTAATTGGGGCCCATAATAGGTTCTAAAATGTTTAGAACCTATTATGGGCCCCGTTGTTTTATTAGTATTGCGAATTACTATATTATTAGCGCCATATTTAAGGGTTAATAATTAAGAATGACATTACCTACTGCTCCGAAAACTAACAACATCACTGAGAATTAGATAATGTTCGTATATGCGCATTAGATTATTATTTGTACTAATACAAAATTTGCAAAGGGGCCCGTAAATATTATTTTGCCTAGGGCCCGCGAACGTCTAAATTAGGCCCTGGTTATCCTACGGGTAAAAAGGGCAATTTCTTCGGGACCTCTACCAATAGAGAGCTCCAAACCAATCTTTTATAAGAAAATGTTTGCACAGAAGAAAAACGTTTGAAGTCAACACTGTACGTGGGGCCCACTAATTCAAATTTTCTTAAGGTTACCGTAAAACCATAACTCACTACTGTTACAGGCCCAATACGATCTACTCGTTTTAAACTTTTGTTTTTAACATACTTTACTTAACACTTAACAAATGCTTTCTTTATTTAAAAAGATCCATATTATATTCATTGAAATTTTATTTATTTTGATTCCTATCACCTGTAATATTTTCTGAAATATTTTTGAAACACATCGAAATTAAAAGTCGTTATAATTTATTTATCTTCAGTTCTTACATTAATTAGCTTTTTTCTTTTGATTCAACGTCCATTGGACATTAACAGGATACTTTTCTGTGATCATAATGAGGGTAACGCCTCGCCCATCTCAAACGAGATTCACTTATTAATTAACTTTCTTTCATGGCGGATTTTTGTGATAGATGATTTTAATAATATAATGCTACAGTATTAAATTCGGGTAAAATTAACCTATATTAATTTCATCTCATACAGTATGTACTGGTACATCTTAAAAATGTATATATGTAACATGGTCGCAATTTTACGATTTTTATGATGTTGCCATGGGAGTATCATCAGCATTAAGATATCCATGACCAAGATCAATATATCCTATATATTCTATTATATATCCTTCTTTCCCATTTCAATCAGCTTGTTTTTTTAATTGCCATTTCATCAATAATTAACTATTTCTGGATATTTATTGCCTTCATTACCAAAAAGCTGATGTTTTAATAGATCACGAAACAGTCCATTATAGTTATTTTCTATCATTATAGCATCAGATTTAGAAAGCATTTCTTCGAGCTTTTGAATAATGTTTTTTGAATTGACAATCTTATTTGAATTTCTTTTATTAGACTGCTATATTTAGGTTTCTTTTGTAACCTTTCACATTTATATCTTGTTAAAAATTAACATTTCATGCACCTTCTTTGGAGATGGCAAATAATATGTGTGATCACGAGAGCCTGATAATTCATATTCTATCTTTGAATTTTTTCTTTACAGGCTTTTGAAATAGGGTCTTTAGATGTTGGTTTTCTTTTTGAACATTTTATTGCAGGGATTTTTTGAAGATGTGAAGGAAATGAAAAAATTGTAGGAACAGAATTTGGTTGTAAATATCTTCTATTACTATTATAACTGAAGCATACTTCTTAAAAATGAGATGAACAAATTCTATTATTATTGTTTGATTTCCAATGATAGCGTGGCATTAGTTTAAGCCATTTCTTAAGAAGGCATTCGTCAATGAGAAGAAACTTGACAAAGAAAAAGTTTTATTTTAAATTTCACTATCACAAGAAGGAATCTGATTTACTTATCACTGATATTAATTAACCACTGTAAAATTCATAATTTGATACATATAACGCTTCTATCCAAAACATTTCTAATTATTTAAATTTTTATAAATTAGACACAGTTTGAAAATAAGTTCGACACTTTTCGTTTACTTTTATTAAATTACATTAACCATTAAACATTTTATTCGACATAGAAAAGTATAGTGTGAGCAAAATTAATAATTATAACTTATTTGTGAAATAAAATTCCCCAACCTTTTTTGTAACCGTTGGTACAATTGATAGCAGCACAAAAATATCTGTTATTTATTTCGTTGATCTTCCGTATGAATTCGACATCTATTGTGAGATATTCGAAATTTTAAAAATTGAAGTTTCGAACATTATCGTTCTAACATTCCATTTTGGAATTCTGATTCGTTAAAGAAAACCTGAAGCCATTTTCGGCCTCAGGTTTTGAAGGCCGAAAATGTTCGGAATTTGTCGTTAAAGTTCTGTTACTGGTTATTAAAGATTTTGTTTTTATTTGATTACTCCCGTAATTTGAGAAGGAGTTAGTTATAATTCAACTGAAGTTACACACTTGTCATCTCGATTGGTTTTCGTATTTTCAGATCCAATCGTACTTCGCCTGGATTCCTTCCGGAGAAGTGCCTAAATCTGGAACTCATAATGAAAAACATCGTAAAAAACAACTAATTATACAACTTCCCGATCAAGACTTTCCTATGAAATTCTGTAAGGAGTATCAACAGTTTTATATAGACTTTATTAACGAAAGCGATAAAACAGCAACGAATATCGCTTATGTCAAAAGTGCTGTGGAACGTACTTCGGTAAGGATGCAAAAAAGAATATTTAAATTTTACTTCAATTAAAGCGATTTTTCTATATTCAAGAATGATACGGTTGTGGAGGGACCGTTAGATACGTGGAGATTTAGCAGTAGTCAATTCGAAATTAGGTGAAGAGAATCCATTCCATCCGAGTAGTTTCGTGTGTTCGGTATGTGGTGAATTATTGGTGGATTTGATTTGTTGTGCTCTAGAGGGAATAATTTGCTGTCAACGTCCAGTGGCGTAGCGAACATAACTGGCGCTCGGGGCACGACACTTTATTGGCGCCCCCTCCTCCTTCCCCTCCCCCTCCAGAAACACATATAGTTTGTCTTGGAGACCATTTGGGAGCCCCTCTGCGATTGGCGCCCGGTGCATGATACACCCCCTTGCACACCCTCGCTACGTCACTGTAAACGTCATTACGAGGAACGAATAAGACCTCGATGCGCGGCCTGCGACGAGATGACAGATTTTAGATTATTTTTTAAAAATTCACAAATAAAAAAATTAATATCGTACTCTTGGATTTTCAGCTGATTTTTGGGGAATACATCAAATCAATGTCAAAAGACTAAATCATTTTTGCCATTGAAAATGCGACAAACCTCTAAGTAGTCAGAAACTTGTTGTAAAGGATGATCGTTCATTCTTCACTCGCTGTTACGAAGAAGTGTATTGTAATATTTGCCACAAATGTGGAAGAACAATAGGAATACATTCCAACGTAAGATATTAACAAATAAAAATTAAACTATCTATGAAATTAATAAAAAAATTCTTTTTAGATTCTCTGTTACAAAGATAAACATTGACACGAAGAATGTTTTGTATGCAATAAATGCCGCATTCCATTGATAGAAAGACCCTTCGCTTGGAAAAATATCCAAATCTACTGCGAAGCGTGTTGCAACGCAGCTTTCGCTTCCAGATGCGACAAATGTGGCCAAATATTTCGAGCGGGTAAAGAAACATTTGGATATTCTCGTAATTTAAAACCGACGTAAAAATATATTTAAAATTTAATTTTTAGGTACAAAAATGTTAACGTACCGAGACAAGTAATAGCACAAAGCCTGCTCTAACCTCGTAGGCAGCAAAGACTTCGTTCAAATAGGTAACGACATACATTGCAATAATTGTTACCAACAAAAGTTCAGTTTACCTTGCTTCGAGTGCCATCAAATTGTTACCACCGACGATGTTATTTATGGCAACAAAGACGATAAACTGTATTGTGTCGAAGGCTTCGGAAATTTGTTTGCAAAAAAGATGCTGCGGCTGCAATATATTTATAGGCATTAGTGAAACGCGCTATGCATCTTTCGAAGGCCGAAATTGGCATAACGATTGCTTCTTGTGTGCCGTGTGCAAAGCATCGCTAGTGGAAAAAATCTTTTTACAGACTGAACGGATGTGTTGTGCCCGGGATGCATAAAACCGAAAATAACGATGTGATGCGTTATTCATTAAATTCGCATAACAAAATCGAAATGAATTACACTATTTCGATAGAACTAAAATAATAATAATAAAATTTAAAATCTCAGTATTATCAATTTTGTATTTTAGTTTAACACCAGCAGACGATATTCATATTTTTGTATTTCCGTATATTTTTTATAATACAACTAGCTTACCTGTCGCGCATTGCTGCGATCTCAGAAGAAAGGAAATTTAAGCAAACTCGTTATGATAAAATTCAATTTACATTTTATCATTTTTATTGAAACTTATTATTATTATTCATTTTCATCGGTAAAACATTTCAAAGTGTCGTTTCAATTCTATTTATTTATTGGAGCGCTTGTGGATACACGATAGTTTTTGTTTTTCCGTCTGGTGCGTACACGAATAAATCAGGTTTTCCGACGCGTGAGCAGGCCACATACAGTTGTCCACGCGAGAAGCACGGATTCTCCAAATTTAGCACATACACTCGCAGCGATTGTCAGAAGTGCGATATTCCCCATTTATATATATATTTTTATCCTTTATAATTTTAATTATTTAATTGCTTCTTCCTCTCTTCCTTGGCATGTTTTGAAATTTCTGATAGTTGGGTAATAAACCGTTTTATTGTAATTTGTCTTTTTAAATTGTTTTGAGTCGATATTAAAATTTGGAAAAGGGGGATTCCTAGATCGGTAAAATAGGCGAATTTCCTCCTACGACTTCGGTTGTTGTTCGGGATACAGTTAAGGTTTTAACAAAGTTCGAGCGAATACATAATTAGCAAAAAAAGTTAAAATAAAGTGATTAAACAAAAATTATTACAAATATCGTAAATAACAGTTCACAAATGCATATATAGAGATATTTTTTGAAATAGGGGGAAATGGTCTTCACAATTTGAAATCGATCGAACACACTGTCTCGATACACTCGTATAAACGCGCGCCATCTATCGTGGGTTAAATGTACTATGCCAGAAACCTTCGCGGGAGTGTATTAAAAAACTTTCCTAAGTTTTATGGCAATCGTACTATGCCACAAACCTGCGCGAGAGTATATTAAACAACTTCCCAAAGTTTCATGGCAATCGGATAAACGGCGTGGTAATGCATGAAGGACAGACAGACACACACACAGACATACATTCATTTTTATATATATAGATTGAGTGAGTGAAATCAAAAACGACTCCATCGTTTTAAATAATTTTTATTAATATTTTTATTTATTGTAAAAGAAGACGTTATTATAGTAATTTTTCTCAATTCCTTTACAAATTGCTACAATTGATATAACATCAGTTGCAGCAAATTATAAATGTTTGGTCTTTTACTTTTCCGACTTGTTATGTACAGTAAGTAACACGGGAAAGTATTGGAACAGGTTCGAATTTGACTCCCCGTTTTCTTTTTTGTAAATCTCGATGGCTTTTTTGGGGGATTCAGGAGATTCCCTCAACACAAAGAAAAGTAAAAAGGGGGAATTTAATGGTAGCGTTTTTTTTTCTTCTTAACATTTTCATTCTTAATAAATAATGACAATGCATCATCTGCAAATAGATGCATATATTAAAATACAATTTATTTATAATCAATTAAGTCTAAAAATGATGATCATAATATAAAAATTTAATCTATTGCTAATGCAAAAATAAAAATTAACTTTCATAGAAAGCAATGATGATAATGATATTGGAACTAGATAAATAACTATAATACACACTGATTTAAGAACATAAAGCCTAAAGCTAAGATAAATGAAGCCTTTACCATATTTAAATTTCAGGCTCCTTTATAATATATATTATTTATATTTATACTTATAATCTTGATTCCTAGCTAAAAATATGAACTAACAGAACACTTTTTTAGCCAATATAGTTTTTAAATTCAATTCAACAACAAAATATTGTTAATGAAAAACTTATTATATCTCTGTACAATAAATAAACTAAAACTAGTTAGTAGTTGCATATTATTTATTGAGATTTTTTTCACGTCATTAAAAAATATTTATAGTAAAAACAAGGCTTGCCTTGACCAATTTAAACAAGTGTTATTCTAGTGCCCAGGATACCATAACACAAGAAATGAAGAAAACACCGTTAATTTCAGGTTTTGGACTGAAGAATTAAGAAATTATAATTTAGATATGAGTAAAGTTGCCACTTTTTCACATCATCTAATCTGGAGATTGAAAAAAGAAAAAAATCATAAATTGCCATTTGTATTCCTCAAAGCACAGATTATGTCTTTGCAATTTTTGGGTCCCAAGGAACAACTTTAAATAATGAAGAATATGCTGAGATTCTCAGAATAAAGCATTGCTGTATTTACATAAACATAACTCACTAGTGTGAAGTAGTTTCTATCATATCAATGTTTAACCACATACTGCCAATATTGTGCAGCCAATGTTATAATTAGAGCTGAGGCCCTCATATTAGCCAATTATACAGGCATTTCATTTCTGCAAAAGTTGTAACCTAAAGCAGGTCTTAGACATAGACTGAAAGCATTTGTTTTTCTGCATTTTCATCACTCTGCTGGGAAAATTTCAAGGTTACAGAGTTTTTACCTGTATATTATTGCCCAGTTTTGTGGAGGATCAAACTTTTTTCTAAAACTCAACATAAGACTTTGTGGACATGCTGTATTTCTATTTAAAATGACTGCAAGGAAGCTCTGAAAGTAAATTATTTCACATTTGATGAGATACACAGTCATAATACTCTCTGACTTTTGTCTAAAAATGGATTCTAGAAAACATATGACACATGCATCTAGCAATGACAATGTGTAGAGGTAGTGTTCTCTCCAAAAATGTTTTCTTGTTGTGTGATAAATAAAAACTGTCAGGAAGATCCCTCGTGTTAATAACTTTATTTTATCTTGAACAAGGTTATTGACGATAGCTTTGGTGTCCCAGTCTGAAATTGGTCGTCCAGCTGTTTTGGAATTATCATTATTTTGTCCGCTTTTTTGTTTAAAAAAAAAAACTATATAAATTAATCTAATTTGACTTTCCCCCATTGTTTACTTACAGACTTGTATTAATTTTTTATAAAAAAAAAACATTGAACATGTCTATGTGAACACATCTTTTTTAAACTTGGTGCATAAACAGAATAGTATAATATTTTTATGTTAAAATAGCATTTTTGCCTACTTTATTTAAGGTTTCATCAGTTAAATAATATTTCAAACAGAATAAACAGTACAAATTTGAGAAATATTACAGAAATTTCAAAATGCATTTCAAAAGAAAAATTATATGTCACAACATCAAAAGTCCATATATTTATTGTTTTTTTAAACATATTCACTTTCTATAATTGGGTTAAAATATTTTAAAGATATTCACAGAGATATGATACAATAATTTTAGATATGTTCACATAGAGGTATTAATTGATCTATTGAAAAGAATACACTATTTGTTTAAATTCTGCATGTTCTGGTAAACGTTTATGCATTAAAAATTGGGATTGAGCTTCACTTGAGAAATATAAGTCACACCTTTTGTATATAGGTATATATTTCTTCTGAAGTAGGGCAGCAATAAAAATTAGTCAGATGGGATGATCGAGTGAAAAGGACCTGGGAAGAACACTGAGAGTAGAGTATTTCAAGTATGATAAGTTCTCAAAAGACAAAAATCAATAAAGAAAAATCTAGTATTATCATACAGATTAAACGATTAAACTTTGTATATTAGAAAATTCTTATTTTTAAAGTGTTAATTTATTAAAATCTTAAAAAAATAACTTACTTGAACCAAACGGCAGAAATCGTTGTCTTAAATTTTCAAAATTGGCTATATCTTTATTAACATTTTTAACATTGAATTCATTTGGCAAATCCAAAGTCTCAACTACTTCTAAATAATTCTTAANACACTATTTGTTTAAATTCTGCATGTTCTGGTAAACGTTTATGCATTAAAAATTGGGATTGAGCTTCACTTGAGAAATATAAGTCACACCTTTTGTATATAGGTATATATTTCTTCTGAAGTAGGGCAGCAATAAAAATTAGTCAGATGGGATGATCGAGTGAAAAGGACCTGGGAAGAACACTGAGAGTAGAGTATTTCAAGTATGATAAGTTCTCAAAAGACAAAAATCAATAAGGAAAAATCTAGCATTATTGTACAGATTAAATGATTGGACTTTGTATATTAGAAAATTCTTATTTTTAAAGTGTTAATTTATTAAAATCTTAAAAAAATAACTTACTTGAACCAAACGGCAGAAATCGTTGTCTTAAATTTTCAAAATTGGCTATATCTTTATTAACATTTTTAATATTCAATTCATTTGGCAAATCCAAAGTCTCAACTACTTCCAAATAACCCCTAAAAGATACTGGCACTATAATGAAAAAAATGCATTATATAGTAAAAATAACTAAATATAGGGTGTTTCAAAAACAGCTTCATGATTATAGGGTTATATTATATATATATTGATGAAAAGATAGAAGAAACATACAGTATAATTTTAGAACATTGAAATGTAGTCAAACACTGAGTTTTACATTCATTGACTTTTTATGGTTCAACATCACTTTCATTTCTTATGTGGTGGATGTCCGATCTACAGTGAATTTCTTCCCACATAATGTTTCTCTCAAGTGTCATTGAGCAATTGCAATAGTATTTTGAATTCAGAATTCAACCACATTTATAGGTGAGGGTGGCATGTACACTCAATTTTTAACAAATTCTCACAAGAAAACATCTAAAAGTGTTACATCTGGGGAATGAGGTGGCCGTGTTATTAGTGCGCTCCGACGAATCCACAGTTCTGGAATTGATTAATTAATCATACTATAGTGGAAGTTTCAGTGCAAAAATTTACGTAAATGAAACTTGATGAGTGTTACTAAATTTATGCATTTAAAAATATTGTGTAATCCTTTGAATAAATTCTCTTACAAAGTTGTAAAGACAATTTTGGAACACCCTGCATTTTATAAATATAATAATCTTTCAGATATATTTATATATTACCTGGTTTTAATTTGTTATGTTCCTTAGACGGAAGAATTAATTGATAATTTAAAAGCTGAAAGAACAAATAAAAAACATTAACCAAATTATTAATAAATAATTCTTTAAATAATTCAAAACAGTTTTACAAAACACACAAATACTATTAAATACAATTTACATTTTCAGGTATAATTTCTGTGGCTGATATCTCATGATTTTTTCCATCTTGTAAACTGTTTTCACCTTTAAAAACTGTTCTCTTATTCAAAGAGATTCTTTTATTCTCTAATGATGAAATATCCATCTGAAATAAAATACATAACAATTAAATATAATAAATAAAATTAACGATTAACTCAATTTTTCTAATAAAACCCAAATTCTTTTTCCTTGGCATGCATTCATTTAAATTTAAATTAACTGTTTCTCTATCACTTTCAAGTAATTAAGTCCATTATTAGGAGAGTCATTGCAACAGAACTATTCTATGATATTGCTAGTAACTGAAAACTTATATCAGTGGTGCCCAAACTATGGCCCTCAGTCCAAATTCAATCCACAAACCTACTCAACAGATCACTTATAAATGATAGAAATAAGCCTACTGTTTGTATAAATGGAAAATAAAAAATATTTGTGGCCTGCCTAACTATAACTTATGCACAATTTGGCCTCCCAATCAAAAAGTTTGGGCATCACTAACTTATATCCATCATGTCATACCAAAAACATAAAACTGCTGACACTTCACCAATCAATCAACTAAACTTTTCTATTCTGTGTGTAGCATCTTTGTAATCTAAACGATAATTTTGGTAGACGATCAAACAGCAATTAGTTAGAAAAACGTTACGGTTTATTTAAAAGAACACTTTTTTAAAAATTCAGATGCATTTTGGGTTGGCTTGTATTCCCAACCCCTCTTTAGTGCTGTTAAAATTACATAAAACAAGGTGAGTTTCACAACATTGGTAAGTAGAATTTAACATAAACGCAGGTTGACAATAACATAAAAACCTTACATGTTATATAATGGTACAATATAGACATGTGCGACAATATTTTTATTACATGGTTGTATGACTATTTCCTATAATATAAAAAAAGTAAAGGGCGTTGTTGTTTAACACATCATTTACATGAAGAATATATATAACATAGATTATTAATTTCAAAATACAGTATTTATAAACACCTACATTTTTAGTTAAAATGTATTATTCCTGATAAAAAATGGAACAGAGTACAAATTGACAAAGGGTGTTATCCAGTGTTCACCGAGTAACAGTATACCGACAAGTGATGTTATTTAAACCATTCCTAACATTCCGTACAAGAAGGTGTGCTTTAAACAATATTTAACGCATGGAGGTGCTCTCTATTAGTTTATACCATTGGGGGTGGTCTATTGACATGCCTTCTGAAATATTAATTAAGTTATCTTTAGGGTGTTTTTTGATTTCTGTGTGTTCTTTAAATTTCCTTTTATATCGGTCTTTTTCTAAATGTAACACATTTTTATTGTTTTTATTAATTTGGCAATTATTGTCACTTGTGTGGTAGTACCAGGGGGAAGTGTTATGTTTAAGGTGGATGGCAGCTTCATGTTCTTTAATTCTGGTTTCTAGTAACCAGCCTGTTTCACCGATGTAAGTTTTCGGATTTTGACAGTTGCATTCAAGTTTGTAAACAGTTCCTACAGATTTTAGAATGTTAGGTTTGTTATTATGTTGTTTATTAATGTCATGATGGATACTATGAGATATTTTGTTGGTTAAAGATGGTGCCAAACTGATGTCTTTTTTTTAGGATCTTATTACAGCCCTCGAAAATGTTTTTGATATGTTGGAAGGTGATCAAAATGGTAAATTTCATCAAATCCTGACTTTTGAATTGTAAACATTTTGATAAAATGTTAGGAAATGCATACAGCTCATATCTTACTAATATTGCACACAAATGTAAGATGATTATCTTGAGATCATGTGTTGAACCAAATCAGGGTCGTGCAGTAGATTTTCTCAGTATGATGCAAGTCTTTGAAATGCCACTTGTGCCACCCCTTTAATGCTGCTGATGCGGCCACCTCTCTGCATCATAGCACAGCATGGCCCTGAACCAAATTCTCAAACTCAAACAACCAAAAGTTTTTAAAGAACAACAGCAGGACACGTTTTATGAACTGCTGAAAAATGATTCTTGGTGTTTAGAACTTTTGTATGTCAGCAACATTTTAATTATTGGTTTAAAAGGAATCACTATATACTGATGGAAAATCACAGCAACATAATGGAGTGGCACAAATTACGACAAAGCATGCCTGATATTTTCAGTTTCTTACTACACAATGCAAAAATATTTGCAAGGTGTGAGTGGCACATGCAGGCACATGCACCTCATGCCTTATACCTCAGCAGTTGCCCAGTTGCCAATGTATTGCTAAAGATCTGACTATTGGAAATGTTTTAAAAACTATATTTCTATTTACCTCAATATGATATGATATGTTTAAAAGTGTTAGAAGGCCTCAATAGGTGTTTGAATTAGCCAGAGTTCATTATCTTCATTTTTGACATCTTCTTCGCATAATTCGTCTTTAATTTCAAAATTAATCTCTTTAAAACCTTCAGGGCATTTAAATTTACTAGTGGGAAAAACATCAAATTTATAAAGTTAACATGAAAATTTAAAATCAAAATCAAAAATATTTAATCTTAGCAGCACATTTATAAACTAAAGGACCGTGTAACTCAGCATAATAATTTTAATTATTAATTGAAGGGAATTAATACGCCACGAAATTCAAAGAAACTCACCCGGTATTTACAATTGACTGAGACATTTACAATACAATTAACAATTTTAGTTATTGTATATAATTACAGTATATATAATACATATATAAATATAATTTTAATATACACGTGCTCGAAAGATTCTAACGTGTAATTGGGTATTCTTATCTATTGCTATTGATCCTTAGACCACGTGGTTATGTATATTTACCGTTGCCAGTTTCACACACTGTAAACATAAAATAGTTATATTGTAAATTATTTTGTGCTTAAAAGAAATTTAGATTCAATAAAATCAAAATTTAGGAAATATGATTAATAAAATAAAATCCATTTATTTATTACGGATTAGTTATATTTTTAAAATTTTTCTCGTCGTACGGACACCCTCTAAGTTTGATTTTCTTTGTAAACTGCAAGGCAAGACGTGGATGATTTCCAGGGAGGACTTTCTAAAGTAAGTCGTTTACTATCGTCTGTACAGTATGTAAATTAGTACCGTAAGTCTAATACAGTACTGTAATTTTATACATTTCTTGTGAAAAAAACATTTTTTATTCAACGGCCATAAAAATTACTTCTATTAATGATGTCTCCAAAGTTCAACGAAGTTTTCGCAGAAAAATAACTTATCAGAAAATGCGGCCGCGGTTTGGGTCGCTGCTCCGCGACGAAAACAAGCTTGAGCAATGGCGTTGTCGAACGGTGCACACTCGATAAGTAATCCTACAAGTTTTTGTTTATAGCATAGTTTATACGGATTATTCCCCCAAAAATATACGTATTTTGGAAATGTTGAGTCGAATTAGTCTAGAATCGATTAATTTTATGAAATGAAAACTTTTCAAACAGCCGTAGTCCGTAAACTTCACACGTTGCGGGCTGTGATTGGCAAGGCTCCTAAAACAAAGGTCGGAATTAGCGGCTCGCGAGCCGCATGTGGCTCTTTGCATAGACGTTTGCGGCTCTTCGGACAAACTCCAATTTCACCTCACCTCATTTCACCGCAGCCTTATAACTTATGAGTTTATGTTATGAGATAAAGCCGCCGAACAAACTTCGACCCGTACGCTGTCCGCACATGACCACACTCGCGTTGATCAATATGTGTCGCATAAGAGTGGTAGCATTTGAAGCATATCTATATATATCACACATTGAACGCGTGTCCGTCCATCCGTGTAACGTTATGCCAAAAACGTCCGCTACAGGCGCCCCTGTCGTGTGTCGTATTTCGCACATTTAAATTAATATGCGGCTCTCTGGTACTTTTGTTATCCTGTTTTCATGACAATTTGGCTCTTCTCACTTGACAAAGTGCCGACCCCTGTCCTAAAACATCAATTGCATAAAAAACGAAACGTATCTACCGTGTTATGGGGGGGGTCGACTGTATTATCAATTTTGTATTTTAGTTTAACACCACGCAGACGATATTAATATTTTTGTATTTCCGTATATTTTTTATAATACAATTAAGTGAATGAAATCAAAAACGACTCCATCGTTTTAAATAATTTTTATTAATATTTTTATTTATTGTAAAAGACGTTATTATAGTAATTTTTCTCAATTCATTTATAAATTGCTGCAATTGATATAACATCAGTTGCAGCAAATTATAAATGATTGGTCTTTTTACTTTTCCGACTTGTTATGTACCGTACGTAACACGGGAAAGTATTGGAATAGTATCGAATTTGACTCCCCGTTTTCTTTTTTGTAAATCTCGATGGCTTTTTTGGGGGATTCAGGAGATTCTCTGAACCCAAAGAAAAGTAAAAAGGGGGGAATTTAGTGGTTGCGTGCGTGCTGGTGTCTATTTTGTTTAATATCTCTGAATAGGGTAATGATTAAAAAACGAAATTTGGCATGGTGTCTTGTGCATAAGGGCATGGGCGTAGCTAGGGGGGAGCCTGGGGGGCACGGCCCCTCCCAGAGAACCTGGTGCCCCCCCAGGAAATCACAGCCGAAAAAGTGTTGAGTCGATTTGTAAAAACCTGAAGCTAAAATAAAAGTTTTGAATACTAAAAAAGGGTGAACGGCTTGCTCGGTGCCCAATAATGAACAATAATTTGAAATAATTCAATTTTGTGTCAGGTTGGCCTCCACTAGGCCCCCCATAACAAAACTCTGGCTACGCCCATGCATAAGGGACATTGATGCTATTAAATTTTGGTGGTTAAAGGTCAAGGGGGTTACCTGTCGTATCTCAGTGGGGTCGGACGTAATGAAGATTTTACTCGTTATTACCATCGTTACTGGATGTTTTTTTGTTTTGCGTATTGGCACATTCTCAATAGAACGCAATAATGAATTGTGTAAACTAGCATCTCTTCTGTATGCTCTTTACGTAGAAACTGCGACGACTTGTTACACAAAATGTGTTCTATGCAGTCTTCGTAAGCAGATACTTCTTTAGTGTTTTACAAAGTAGTCATCACAATTCTGTATTAGCAATCATATCTATAGTTTAGGATAAATAATTATTAATTAATCACTGATCACCTTATGACTGCATTTACTTAAAGATGCACAAACGTTTTTATCTTTCATTTACAAATGCACTCTAAGATGGGCTATAAATTAGGCTAAAACTGTTTGTGTATCTTTAATGTTTCTCGGTAGTAATTAGCGATTAATTAATAATTATTTCTTTCTGCTCAGTGTAATTTAGACGTTTTGGATAAATTAACCCACGTCTAATATGTGAAAGCAGTCAATATTGCAGCAAAGTCGTAATGCATTTTGCAGAAACCGTTATTTATGTCAAACTTCAAAGTTCGTGTCCTCTACCCTCCCACTGTTTCTAATATCTTCTTAAAATACGTGGAAAAAGTACATCCACGAAGACATTATCTGCCAGCATTATAGAACAAATTAGTGGATCTAGCGGAGAATTATCGAACGCGCCCTTATATTCTCAATAAAAGAACTACTTTAAAAAAAAATTATTTTCTCCCTGTGGACACTAAGATCTCATTCAAGGTTTGACCGAACCCACAATACCCCAGAATGATGAGGGACAGGTTTGACGTATCCAGAACGAACCATACTCAAAATTTATGGGATGTTTTCCTTATAGTAAATACAGGATCTGAGAGGAATATAAATAGACAATCAACTTTTCGATTATTGACAAATTATCATGTACAAGATTTCAAACAACATAATTTGCCATTTATATTTTGAAGATGACATCACGCAAGTGAGCTTCGTTCCAGTGGCGTAGCGTAGTGGGGGCGGAAAAATTTCACAATAACTAATAATAATATCTTATAAAAATTTGAACCATTTCATTTCATATTTTTGTCGCACCTACGATCGGACCGATTGAAATGAGCACGGAATTTTTCATTACTTATTCTGTGACGAAACTGGATTTTAGTCTTTTAAATTGAGATACCTAAATAAGAGGGCGGCGAAATTTTCCTCCGCCCCGGGCAACTGACACCCACGTTACTCCACTGCTTCGTTCTGTAATAAAATAATGAAACTCTTAATGCAAAAATTCTTCATGCAATCAATTAACATAACCGAAAATATCTTCTACCGCTCTATGCATGTCATACTTTGAAGATATAAAGGGTGTTTACGCATGAATGAAGGTTTTTTTAACAAGTTCCTTTATCGATTCTGCCAGACCCACAGTGTGGCGGACGGATGGTGAAGGACGTACAGTACTACCTTCGAAAAATCCTTGTGTTTTTTTAATCCGTCCGGATTCGATTTCGGGACCCCAGAGCTGTATGTTGCCACCTTAATTGCTCGCCCATCCGGCGTATTTCATAGGTTTTTCGACCCATCTGGATTCATTTCCGGATCCCCAGAGCGATACACTAAGGGTACTACTGTGCACACGCAAGCGAGCGAGAATATGTGACGAGAAGAGGTGATGACGTTTCTCGTTGTCATTAACTACAGTACGACTAAACCGACGCGAGCGAACGGGAGAAAGTGACTTGGAGATGATGAGTCGTCGCCACGTCGCCACAGAGAAGCGTGAATTACTGCACTGTATGGAAGTAAAAATCAAATTGGTTCGACTACGACGCTCACTATTAGCAAATAAAACTTTTGTTATTAGGATTACTTCATAATTAACAGGAACGAATAAATAAGAACGAAAATACGTGTTCCTCAACGAGCTAGAATATACTACATGGAGTGACTGTGACCATAGTTACAGCGCTCTTGGTGGCAACGACGGGTACTATTGACCGCCATCTTACTTTAATTCAAAACATTAAAGTCTATTCCACGTGTTGGGCAGGAATATCACTTTTAAATCTATTTTTTTTTTATCTAAATTTAGTTTGTTTTGTTTGTCCCAAGATTTGAGATTTAGACAATTAGAAATTTAGATTGTTT
This sequence comes from Centruroides sculpturatus, assembly GCF_000671375.1. Lineage (NCBI taxonomy): Eukaryota > Metazoa > Arthropoda > Arachnida > Scorpiones > Buthidae > Centruroides > Centruroides sculpturatus. Next base: position 830,026 of record NW_019384399.1, read on the forward strand.
CATCTCGAATATAGCTATTTTCTACATTTTAAATTAATTATTATAAAGTTTAAACTGGAGAGTGTAGTACTTAATCCTCAATATAACAATATTTTTTATAATTTAAGTACGAGTCATGTCTTGAGGGGCTTTACTCTCGGCAATATCATTGTTTGATCTCAGTAGACCTACACTATAAACAATCTGAACCGTACCATAGTCGGTACGTTGTTGATTTTTTTCGTAGTGTTTTTTTCTTTTGCAGAATATAAATAGTGTTTTCGTGTTTTTATTATAGTTTGTGAAGATTTTGGTTTCGACTTGTGAAAATGTTTACAGTGAAAAACTACATTTTGACTTTTGTCATGTTATGTACCACATTGTTGAAGTTAAAATCCTTCTAAGAGGTAATAAGGAGATAATAATTGTGGAAAATGGAAGAAGTGTTGCATTTGCTCATCAAAAATAGACAAAGAAAACATGCCAGTAAGTGCAAGAGACTGCTATGTAGAAACTGCACCATTAGGATGTGTACAAATTGTGCACTATATCCATCATTTTGGATAACAAAAGTACTGTATAGTAACATGAACTTACCTTTTGTTCGTTATGTTGTAGACAACAACCATAAACACTGAAGCGGTGAGTCCGAAGAGGGATGGATAATTACTAGTGTTGTAACGAATAGTATATTCGGCCTCAGGCCGAATACCGAATATTCAGCCAGGAGCGTGGCCGAATAGCCGAATATTCGGCCAAACTATTCGGCTCGATTAACGCACGTACGAAAATTGGCGCGCAAACCGCATTATGACAAGGATCATGCTCTCTATTGGCCCGCTGTCACTACGCTTCGCCAATCGCGTTAATTCTTGACAGTTGTAGCGGACAGACGAGAGTGTCATGGAAGTATGTGATAAATGATGATATCAAATGTGGATAACAATGAAATGACCTACACGTGTAAATAACGGAAAAAGAACAGAGAAGGACCGCGAAGTGAAATGTGAAAATAAATATGAAATTGAGTTGATAACATAATCGAACAAGTCGAGGCAGCTTATTGGCACGAAATTCGCGGCCGTCAATGCCAAACAATTGTTGTCATAGACTTCGGAAAGTTAAATGCTTGTAATGAAAGTCACTTAGCGTGCACGGGCGAAAGCCTGGGGCCGTTCGGGCTATCAAGCTGTCTCTAATCTGTGAAATCATAACTGTGACTTATATCGACGTCCTATCTGTCTCTTTTCTCCATTATAACCAGGCTGAGTCACGTAATTGTAAAATAGGAACTCTACGACGGAAAAGTGACGAATCGAAAGTATCGTGAGCGCGTATTATGATGTATGCACAGGCATGCATGGATTAGAGCGATAGAGGAAAGAGAAAGGGAAGAGCAGACGAGCGCTTAAAAAGAAGGATAGGCAGGGTCAGACCCTCAGATGTGCGAGGATTCTCCAACGATAGACGTTTACGTGTGCTGATCTTTGTAATTATAAATTGTGAATACATGTGACTAATATTATTTTCTTTTTTATTTTTGCATGTTACAAGTTATAAATAAATATAAACAAACAACACTAACTCGATAACATTAAATCTAAATACCAAAATGATTAATTTACTGTGTTTTTGTTATTGCCGAATAGTGATTAAATATTCGGTATTCGGCCGAATATTGAAAAATAGGCCGAATACCGAATAGTAACCGAATATTCGTTACATCACTAATAATTACCAATCCGAAATGCATTGTTAAATAGGCGAAATAAAGTGAACTGTTTTAAATTAATCTCGGTCTCTGTTAATTGCGGAGACGTGATAAATACACTATAATTGTTGAAAAAATATAAAAATATAAAACAATGGGATCGGTAAGAATACTAAAAATATAATTTCTAAAAGATAGACGAGTAAATTAAAACACTCTTTCTTAGACCGACTTCGAGTGATTTATATTAGCGGACAAATAATAATCAACAAAGATACTTTACTTTAACTAATGTTAATTCTTTTATTTTCATAGTTTTCAAATCACTTTCCAAATGCATTTCGCCGTTACAGCCTCTTCAGTGGATTATCCAACAACCAGACACTTGTTTCCTTTTATACAAATAAATTTTTCCCAGCATGCATCAACGTTAAGACCGACATTCTGATTCAACAAATTTGCATGTTCTATTATACAAAGATGTTCTACCACACGTCTTTTAAACAAATTTTCCATTTTATACAATATTCTTACAGAGTCTCTATTAATTTTACAATTATAATTAACACAATGTTGATACCATGGTGACTCTTGTCTTTTTAGACGAATCGCTGCCTCGTGTTCTTTTAGGCGTATCTCGAGCTTCCGTCCCGTTTCTCCAACATATGATTTCGCTTGTAAACAATCACATGATACCTTGTAGACCACTCCTGCGACGTCAAGCTGATTTCTTACTGTTTTTCGACCTTTAGTATTTATAATATTAATAACATTCGACATTTTATTTTCCTGCTTGGCCACTACACATACAGAAGACTTTTTAAATAAAGGTTTATATCGTTCATAAAAACTATATATATAAGGCATTTTTACATAAATGTTATTATCTATACAATTTTTAACATTATATCTGTAATTTATAAAAGAATTATACCACTTACAAATTTTATTCTTCGGGTAATCATTCAATAAATATTTTCTAAATAATTGTTTAATTTCTTTATTTATATCTTCATAGAGTGTTGTTCTGTTTAGTATTTTCCTCAATTCCATGGTAAAAACGTTTCTCTTAGTTTCTATAGGGCAATAAGATTTATAACTAATTGTTTTTTCTGTATTACACAATTTTTCATACTTACGGAACACCAATTGCGTTTTCTCACGCTTAATAGTCACATCCAA